>NC_057803.1:72854055-72986951 GCF_018294505.1 Triticum aestivum | reverse complement strand
CTAGCCCCCCAACCTCTCATGCATGCGCACGCACACACGTTGTATATCTAGGTCACTCCCTCGAGACTGTCTCACTCTTTCTTCCGCACGGCGGGCCACACTCGCTCAATCTCGCTCTCTTTATCTGAGTCTTGTTTAACCTCGTTTTCTTTCACACACAAATGATATATCTCCCTGTTCGGGCCTCGATCAACACACTCTATACTCTCTCATGCAGATTGTCTATCTAGGTTAGTCCACCCAAGCCGCCACCACTCTTTCGACCTCATGGTGGGCCACGCTCACTCAATCTCTCTCTCTCTCTCTCTCTCTCTCTCCGTATGTCTCGATTGACCTCGCTCTTTCTCGGACAAAAACGATATATCACCATGTTTGATCCCAATTCGACCTATTCACATTGTATACTCTCTCATGCACATCATCTATCTAGGTCACTCTCTCCAATCCATCTCACTCTTTCGATCGCACGGTGACCCTATGTGATCGGTTGACCTTGCTTCCTCCCACGCACAAAATATATCTACATGTCTGTGACTGGATCATCTCTCAAGCTCTATCTTACGGCCCTCACCCTTGCCAAAAAGCTCAATCGGACAATATCTCTCCAGAGCATATATATTTGTTCAATGAATGTCGGACCACACTTACTTTGTCTCTCTATCTATATGTCTCTCGATTGACCTAGCTTTCTCACACTGTATCTTCCACGCGTTGAAGCTACTACCTCTCCATCCCTCACAAAGCCGGAGCTATTTACATTGCGAGGGGCACTCCAACCTTGGATTAATTTGTGTAGGCATTTATTCCGGTCGGTTTAGATTATATTTTCGTAGCATTCGGCCCACAACTACTCCAATCGCCGTAGCGGGTAATTAAGCTACGGGGAGCACTTAATATGAGCACCGGGGAGCCGTTGGATCGAAGATGCAGCGGCACACACGAGGACTGAATGTTTTATTTGCAAAAAAACCTTTGGAGAGTTTGGAAATTGCGCATAATTACAAAGACTACTCCCAAGCCATTGGATCTCACTTCCAACGGTGTAAAAACTCGTATCACCATAGTATCTAAGCTGTGGGGTGGATGTGATATTCTATGCCGCTGTCATTTTTGTTCGTAAACTTGCAAAAAACGTGTAACTCGTGCCATTACTTGTCTAACCGCGCAAAGTGTTTCTTCAAAAAAACCATCCTACACTGAAATATCAGAACAACACACGGGGGTCCCACTTGTCATTAATCAAATTTGGACCTAAAACTAACAAATCTGAAAGACGAGATTCGAACTGGCAACCTGGACTACAAAGCGTAAGTCGATAGCCTGAAAAAATGAATGGTTGTTGGCTTTGTCCCATAACTTGATTTTATACAGTACTTGTCGTGGATTTGTCACGGCAGATGTCCTTGTAAAAGGACTTAGTCGTGGAGCCATCGCTACGGGTTAGATTAAGGGGTTAAACCGGACAAGGGGACACGGGGAATTTTATACTAGTTCGGCCCCTTCGAGGAAGGTAAAAGCCTACGTCTAGTTGTGATTGGTATTGCTAGGGTTTCGAAGGCCAGGGAGCGAATCCGCTTTGTCTGGCTCTCGAGTTGTTGTCTGTCCCTAAACCACTGCCGGGTCGTCCCTTTATATACATAGGATGACGCCCTCCGGTTTACAGAGTCCCGGAGCCGGATCATAAACGTATCCAGTTCGGTCTCTATCCTTCCTATCTTATAATACAAGTTACATGACTAAGCCGGTTTACATTTACAGGCTTTAACCCGCCTTTGGGCCTTGGGCCTCCATGAAGTGCCATCATCATTGCATCTTTATGGTCTTCTAATCTTCCAGGAGTCAACCCGGCTACATAAGGCCGGTTTACCTTCAGTAGTAATATCCCCAACATTAGGCCCCGGATTGGTTTGAACTCGTTCATGTCAATCTTCTATAGTTAGAAAAATTCTTCCCACATATCTTCACCTCGATCTTGTAAACCGCCGTGACGTCATACTTTAAGATTATGATAAACCGCCCTAACGTCATCTATCTGTTGATGTCGAAGATTACCTTCATTTAATATGTCTTCAGCCATCGAGGCGACACCCCTATTAACTTATCCATTTTTGGGCTCCTCGATTCCCGCACTTGCCGTTTCATCTCTTCGGCCTATAAATAGGGACAACAGACCCCTTTTCTTTTCTTTCCGCTACCCATTCATCTCTTCTTCTTCCTCTCGACGACCTCGCACCCGAGCGCCGCCGTCATCTTCGAACTCCGCCTCTGCTTCGCCGTTGGCCGCTGCATCAACCTATTCGCATCAGAGTTTTCCGCTGCTTCCGCCGTCGCAGTAAGTCTTTTCCCCTTTCTTTCTTAGATCCATTAGGGTTTCCTTGTTCTTCGCAGTTCTTGAGGTTCATAAAGCTTTCAGTGTTGCTCTTTCATGGCCTTTAGGTGAATACTTCGTATCTGACGCACTCCTTGCCGTAGCTAACCTTCCATTATCACCACAAACCCTTATGCGCAAAGAACTGATCTAGTCCTTCATAAGTTGCTTCGGTTCTACACCCCTTCTAGATCCAATTATTTTTACTTTTCTGTCTTATATTAGATCCGAAAATTTCATATGTCACTGTGAGATATGTTTCTATGTCCCTGTGAGATCTATCTCTCCTTGCACCAACATAGGCGGTTTAACCTTGTATGAGCAGTCTATGCCATTAGCCCTTTGATAAACCGGAGGAGCATTTTACCTTCATAATTATGCTCCGGTTTAACAGTGTCTGAGTAATCTTGTGCTAGTATTACCTTTTTCCCTTATTGCATTAGTCTCCGGTTTACACCATTTCACATATCAGTATGTTTCTTACTCCCTTGTCTCTTGCATATAATCATGCGTAATTTATAAACCGGTCTTTCATTTTCAGCTTGTTTGTTTCACAATGGCCAAACAATTCACTGCCTGCAACTGGGCTCGTTCTCGGGTTACTGAGACTCAGTTGAATAAGATGGTTAGCATCGGCTCCCCGCCTAAGAAAACTGAAATCAAATGGCGAGTTCCGGGAACAGAAAATCCTCCAACCCCAAGGCAGGGCGAGGTGGTGGTCTTTGTTGACCATATAGGTTGTGGCTTCAAACCGCCAGGGTCAAAGTTTTATCGAGATGTGCTTGCCAGCTTCCAACTTCATCCGCAAGATATTGGTCCCAACTCAGTTTCCAATTTATGCAACTTCCAGGTCTTCTGTGAAGTATATTTACAAGAAGAACCAACTGCAGAAATGTTCCGGGATTTCTTCCACTTAGACCGGCGCATAGAGTTTGTAAATGGCCCGAACACAGAACTTGGTGGTGTCTCGATTCAAAAGCGGAAAGAAGTTGAATTTCCTCATGCCAAACATCATAGCCACCCAAAGGAATGGAACCAAACATGGTTTTATTGCAGAGACACTTCGCCTGGGGATGAAAATCCCCTCCCCGGCATTCGTGATCACAGACTATCCAATACTTACCCAATGCCACAATGCCTGAGCTCTTCAGAAAGGGCGAAATACGCTCCTCAACTCGCCAAACTCCGGGCCTTTATGGCAAACGGTTTAACAGGCGTGGACTTTGTGCGCTGTTGGATATCCTGGAGTATCTTGCCACTAAGCCGGCGTCCTGGTTTAATGTGTGAATATACCGGTGAGGTTGGCGACCCTCAACGCCATTGTAACATCCAATTATCTGAGGAAGAAGTTACTAAAGGTGTAAAGAAGATTCTGAATGAGTCAGAACTGATCTGTAGTAAAACCGGTCTGAGTCCCTTCTATGCCAAGAACAAACCGCCTGCTGTAAGCATTATACTCCCTCTTCATCTCTAATATCTTTAACTTATGCAACCTGTAACCCTTCTTCTTTATATGTAGGGTGATGACCCCTTCTAGAAACGGAAAACCGTAGAGAAAGCGGCAAAGCCGACTGGAGAAAAAGCGGTCAAGCCATCCCGCCCAAACACCAAAGCCGTAAAACGAATGTCAAAACGGAAAACGGCTGACCGGATTAATATGGAGGTTGATGATGATACTGATGATCCAGAAGTTGAGGTAGAACTTGACTCACTTGGCTCTTTTTTCATGCATCTCATTAACAATGATCTTCCTCAGGAGGACGCAGAAGCTAGTCAAGCTGATGACGTAGAGGTAATTACCCTTTCCTCTGGTTCAGACTCTATGACAACACAAAAAACTCGCCAAGCAGTCCGGAAAGTAAGCTTTTCTCATCCTCTTGCTCACTTGGATCCAACATTTATTTTGAAGACTCGGCAGCATGAAGCTCGCCGGACAACCCGGCACAATGGCCAACAGGTCACTTCAGCCGGTTTACCTGATACTCTGGTTCGAAAGTGCTGGTCTGAGGTCTCTCCTACTTCTGACCATTCTTACCCCAAGGCAGGTTATTTCAGACAGCCTCTTAATCCGTCTGATTCAAATTATCAGGTGACACCTCCTTCATCTTCTGGTGAATCGACAGCAACTCAACTCCCCCCTTTGAAAACTGTGGTTGGGTGAGTTGTAAAAACATTTCCTTTCAATGCGCCATAAATCCTTTGAATAGGATGTTAATCCTCTTTTATTCTGTTTGCAGGGCCAAAGCCAGACCCAGCAAGAAAGCTCGGGTCACCAATCCGCCAGAAGACCCTGTCACCGAAGAAGAAGAACCAAGAGGTGAACTGGAACAGACTGGTGAACCGGAAGGCCCTCATCCTGAAGCTACTTTTGATGATCCACCCCTTGAAGGCCAACATACTAATGAACCAACAGATGTTGAGCCTGCCGCACCCGGTACTAAACCGGCAGAACCAAACCGAGCTAGTCCGGTGAAAGACACTGAAATTCTAGTATCATCAACCAAAAATCCTGAAGGCCAAGGTGATGATGTTATTATTACTGGAATGGGCCACAGCTCTCCTAGCCATCCCGTCATTTTGGCTCGGCACGGTGCCAATGAAGAGCAAGCTGCCCGGGATAAAGGTAAATGGAGCAGCGACTTATCAAGCTATGCTCATCTTAACGCTGATGAGCTTCATTCTGGCTTCTTGAACCGTCTGCACTCAAACCGGAATTATGAAGCCGGCTTGGTGAACTTGATGAAAGAACGATATGAGGTAAATTCCTCTCCTTTGTTGATTGATTTACAACTGAATTACTATCCCAAGTGGCCCCCAAGGGCCGTTTATATGATTATTAATCATAAACCGGGTCTTTGTAACACTTTACACTTCTCATCATTGATCCTTGCAATGGCAGGTCTCTAATAAGAGATAAAACTCATCTTGAAATAATTAGATAACGTTCTGCAACATAGCCCCCAAAGGCCGGTTTAACTTAGAAGGTTAATCCGGGTTTTAATCTGCACCTCTACTTTAGAATCGATGCACATTAGCCCCCAAGTGTCAAGGATAATGCTTGCATTCTTTTGGAGACTTGCAAAAATTGTAGCACTTTTAGAACAAATAGGCATTAGCCCCCAAGTATGAAGTGTATAACTTGTTATATGCTTTATACTTAGCACATATATATGTTGTTTGTTGAATATACTTTCAATGTTTGCAGGCTGAACTGAGAAGCAAAGATGCCTGAAATTCTGACTTGCAAGAAAATGTGAAGTCTCAACAAGCCGAGGCTGCAAAAGCCAAAGAGGAGCTGACCCAGGCCCTGGCCGGAATGGAAAAGCTAAAAGAATCCTTCAACCAAGAGCGTGCTGAATGGGAAACCGAGAAATCCGGTTTATCCAAAAGAGCTGTAGAAGCCGAGGCAGCCCTGAAACCAGTGGTTGAAGAACTAGCCGGGTTGAAACGCCAAATCAATGCTATGACCTCTGCTATCTTTGGTAAGTGTCTGCTTATGTGTGTTGCGCCAGTCGATGAATCTTATAACTGACCAAAATATTGATAAAATCTTTGGCAGGCACTCGGATCGCTCATCTTGGTACAGATATGCGGATGAATCTCAAAGCGGCATATACATTGGTTGAACAGCTATACTCTGGGTCTCAGCGGGTTATTAGCACGACAGCTTATAACAAACTGGCTCCAACTTTGATTAAGGAGACCCTTGAGAAGCTGGGCATGTTACCAGCCCGTATTGTCGAGTTGAAGAGAGCAGCTGCCAGAGCAGGAGCTTTAACCGCCCTTATTCGAGCCAAAGCCTGGATTCCAGACCTTGAAGCAGAGGATATCATTAAAGGATACCCAGGCGTTAAAGAAGACGGTTCAAACTTCAACAATGATGATCTTCGACGGCTGACCAAACAGATGCGGCCAGCAGCCAGCAAGTTGGCTGATGATACCGATCTGTCCCATTTTCAACCGTTTTATGATGCAGAAGGGAAAAGACAGCTGGCCGACATCCATGAAGTCGAAGAACTTGTGCCTCTGATTTGTAAGCACACTTACGCCCCTGATATTAACCCTTCCAATCTTATCCATGAGGAAGCAGTGTTCCAAGCGTTAACTAGAATCGATTGGTCAACGGCTGATTTCCAGCGTCTGGGGAGGGATGAAGAAGTGCCTACACCAACTGACCCTCAACCGTCAAACCGTCGCGATGAAGAGTCCTGATTCGATCGCCGGTTTATATGGCTACTGTGAAAAACAATGATACTGTTTGAGCCGCTTTGAAGCTTCATGTAATATGATAGCTGAAACTCCGTTATCTGCCATGCCATCGAGCATGTTTCGTAATACTTTGTGACAATCTGTGCCGCCCTTTGGGATATATTTATGCATAACCCATGATGAATTGCGTTCCTGGGTACAACAACTTAAAAGTATCTAGCGGTTTACCGCTAGACGTGTCATGATGTCCAAGAAGTATATAGTACCTAGATGAATAATCAAGTGTTTGTACAAAAAGTAATGTACAGAACATACCTCATTGGTTGACCAAACGTGTATACGGCAAAGGTGTTAATACCAATCCGGAACGTTGATAACTCCATCTTCATAATGCCGGTCTATATATTAAACCGGACCGGGATAACCACCAGATTTTCTTTATAACACTGGCGATTTAGTCAAACCAGACCGGATCAATGAACACCGGTTTATAATTGATCATGTGCCCACAACTTGTACTTGAGAAGCAAGCCGGGTCAAGGACGCCGGTTTACCAAAAAATACTTATGATTTTCAACAAACAAAATGCAAACAGGAAAATATGCAAGGCTTTTTACGAGTTGCCAGGCTCCAAATCGAGGCTTTTCATGGGCTGCCAGGCCTCTGAGTTAAACCATTTAACAAAGCCTTTTAAGATGGGCCTCCAATTAACCAATCATCATTTTAACTGTGACAAGTTCAGGGTCTGTAAAATATTGACTTATCAAACATTTGATGGGTCATACCAGGATTACCTAGACAGGAGTGGCTTACTTGATGAAGGAAGGTTAACCCGGGTTTTTAGGTGAATACACCAGGCTTCCAAGCCGTGGCTTGATAGCCAATTACAAGGGTCCTTTCAAACTCTTTGTTGCTTTGCAAAAAGAGCCCCCAAGTAACTTTGTGAGCGATGCTCAGTGTGTGCCCATGTTTGAGTCTGTACTATGTACAACACTCTCTTTGGCTCCACAAATTTTTCCCTTTGTGGCTTAAATGCCTATCAAGAGGTGTAGCTCTAGTGTGAGGACAACCAAGCCCGCTAGTGATATCCCTTCGTGATTTAAAAACCGATCAAGAGGTGTAGCTGTAGTTCAAATATGACCAAGCCCCGTAGTGATTTTCTTTATATCTATGCAGCTGCTAAAGTCAGATTTAACAAAAACTCCGCTTTGTCAGTTAACTTGTAAAAGCACACATAGGATATAAAAAGAACAGATACCCCGCTTATAACGGAGGCTCCGGTTTATTATATGATATATACACTGTCATAAATATGTACAGATGAGGAGCCTATGGCTTCAAGTATAGTAAGGCCGAAGGAGAGCTATGTTCCATGGCCGCTTGGTCTCCTCCTTCGATTGACATGAGTCTTCATGCTCTCGAACATCAATGAGGTAGTAAGATCCGTTGTGCAGATTTTTGCTGACCACAAAGGGTCCTTCCCAAGGTGGGGATAACTTGCGCATATTAGTCTAATCCTGGATGAGCCGGAGCACCAAATCACCTTCTTGAAAGGTTCTGGTTTTAACCCAGCGGCTGTGGTAACGTCGGAGATCTTGTTGATAAATCGTCGATCGTGCTGCTGCAAGATCACGCTCTTCATCCAACAGGTCCAGTGAATCCTGACATGCCTTCTCATTATCAGCTTCAACATAAGCTGCCACATGGGGCGAATCGTGACGGATGTCACTAGGAAGAACCGCCTCCACTCCATAGACCATGAAGAAAGGTGTGTAACCCGTAGACCTATTGGGTGTGGTGTTAATGCTCCATAACACAGAAGGTAGCTCCTCAACCCAACAACCCGGCGTCTGCTTTAAGGGAACCATAAGCCTTGGTTTGATACCCCGTAGAATTTCTTGGTTTGCCCTTTCTGCTTAACCATTAGATTGGGGGTGAGCCACCGACGCTAGATCAAGCTGGATGTGCTCACGTTGACAGAATTCTTCCATCTCCCCTTTTGACAGATTAGTACCATTATCTGTTATAATGTTGTGTGGAAAACTAAACCGGAATATCACCTTCTTGTTGAATTGAACCGCCGTGGCTGCATCACACTTGTTGACTGGCTCTGCCTCCACCCATTCAGTGAATTTATCAACTGCTACTAACAGGTGGGTCTTTTTGTCCTTAGAACGCTTGAAGGGTCCAACCATATCAAGCCCCCAAGTTGCAAACGGCCACGTAATTGGAATCATCCGCAACTCTTGAGCCAGAACATGCACACGGCGGGCAAATTTTCGACATCCATCACATCTCTTGACTAAATCCTCCGCATCAGCATGCGCCGTCAACCAGTAAAAACCGTGGCGAAAAGCTTTGGCAACCAACGACTTTGAACCGGCGTGGTGACCGCAATCCCCTTCATGTATTTCTCGCAAAATCTCACAGCCTTCTTGGGGAGAAACACATCGCTGAATTGCTCCTGAAACACTGTAATGATGTAACTCCCCGTTGAGTATGGTCATGGACTTGGAACGCCGGATTATCTGTCGATCCAACATTTCATCATCTGGTAACTCGCTCCGGTTCATGTAAGCCAGATATGGGATCGTCCAATCCGGTATGGCATGCAGAGCTGCCACCAACTGAGCCTCCGGATCAGGAATAGCCAAATCTTCTTCGGTTGGCACTTTGACCGATGGATTATGCAACACATCAAGAAAGACATTGGGCGGGACCGGTTTACGCTGGGAACCAAGACGACTTAAAGCGTCTGCCGCTTCATTCCTCCGCCGGTCTATATGGTCCACCTGATAACCCTTAAAGTTACTAGCCACTGCGTCGACCTCTCGCCGATATGCAGCCATGAGCGGGTCCTTAGAATCCCAAGTGCCAGACACCTGCTGAGCCACTAGATCTGAATTGCCGAAGCACTTAACCCAGCTCAAATTCATCTCCTTAGCCATTCGAAGACCGTGGAGCAAAGCCTCATATTCAACTGCATTGTTAGTATAAGGGAACATTAAACGGAGGACATAACAAAACTTGTCACCTCGTGGGGAAGTTAGTATGACTCTAGCCCCCGAGCCCTCCAACTGTCTGGACCCATCAAAATGAATAGTCCAATATGTATTATCTCGCTTCTCCTCCGGTGCCTACAACTCTGTCCAATCATTAATGAAGTCCACGAGTGCCTGGGATTTTATCGTTGTGCGGGGTATATACTTGAGCCGTGAGGTCCAAGTTCAATAGCCCACTTGGCAATCTGGCCAGTTGCTTCTCTGTTTTGAATGATGTCGCCCAGAGGAGCTGAACTGACCACTGTGATGGGATGGCCCTGAAAATAATGTTTAAGCTTCTGGCTCGCCATAAATACCCCATACACCAGCTTCTGCCAATGCGGATACCTCTGCTTTCACTCAATGAGCACCTCGCTGATATAATAAACCGGCCGTTGAACCGGATATTCCTTGCCAAGCTCCTTGCGCTCTACCACAATGGCTACGCTAACAGCCCGGGCATTAGCAGCCACATATAATAATAATGGCTCTTTATCGATCGGCACTGCAAGCACGGGCGGTTCAGCTAGCTGCCTCTTCAGATCCTCGAACGCTTTATCAGCTGTCTCGCTCCAAACAAAGTTATCTGTTTTCTTGAGCATCTGATATATAGGGATGGCCTTCTCTCCAAGGCGACTGATAAACTGGCTCAAGGCTGTAATCCGGCCGGCCAGACGTTGAACATCGTTAATACATGCCGGTTTAGCCAAGGATGTAATTGCTGCAATCTTTTCCGGATTAGCCTCAATGCCTCTGTTTGATACCAGAAAGCCTAAGAGCTTACCTGCCGGGACACCGAAGACACACTTCTCCGAATTGAGCATCATCTTGTAAACTCGGAGATTGTCAAAGGTTTCTCGTAGATCATCTATCAATGTCTCCTCTTTTTTGGACTTGACCACAATATCATCCACATATGCATGAACATTGCGCCCAATTTGTTTATGAAGGCAATTCTAAACACATCGTTGGTAAGTTGCCTGGGCACTCTTGAGTCCAAAAGGCATGGAAACATAGCAGAAGGCTCCAAAGGGAGTTATGAAAGTTGTCTTCTCCTGGTCCTTAACCGCCATTTTGATCTGATGATAACTAGAGTAAGCATCCAAAAAACACAAACGGTCACAACCCACTGTAGCATCAATTACCTGATCAATGCGAGGGAGAGCAAAGGGGTCTGCAGGGCAAGCCTTGTTTAAATCTGTGTAGTCCACACACATGCACCAGGTGCCATTTTTCTTAAGAACCAGTACCGGATTAGCTAACCACTTTGGATGAAAAACTTCGACGATAAACCCTGCGGCCAAGAGACGGGCTACCTCTTCACCTATAGCCTTACGTCTCTGTTCATTGAAACGGCGGAGGAACTGTCGGACCGGTTTAAACTTAAGATCAATGTTGAGTGTGTGCTCAGCAAGTTCCCTCGGTACACCTGGCATGTCAGAAGGTTTCCGTGCAAAGATGTCCCGATTCTCATGGATGAACTCGATGAGCACGCTTTCCTATTTGGGATCCAGGTTAGCGCTGATGCTAAACTGTTTGGATGAATCACCAGGAACAAAGTCAATCATCTTAGCGTCTGTAGCCGATTTGAACTTCAACGCTGGATCATGTTCTGTAGTTGGCTTTTTCAAAGAGGTCATGTCTGCCGGATCAACTTGCTCCTTATAGAATTTCAGCTCCTCCGTGGCACAAACCGACTCAGCATAAGCCACATCACCTTCTTCACACTCCAAAGCAATCTTTCTACTTCCATGTACTGTGATAGTCCCTTTATGACCTGGCATTTTAAGTTGTAGATAAACATAACATGGCCTTGCCATAAACTTAGCATAAGCCGGCTGCCCAAACAAGGCGTGGTACGGACTTTTGATCTTTACCACCTCAAATGTCAATGTTTCTGACCTTGAATCATAGTCATCTCCAAAAGCTACCTCCAAAGCTATCTTGCCAACAGGATATGCAGACTTACCAGGCACCACACCATGAAAGACCGTATTTGATGGTTTAAGATCCTTATCTGTCAACCCCATACAGCGGAATGTATCATAATATAAAATATTGACACTACTTCCCCCATCCATGAGTACTTTAGTGAACTTGTATCCCCCAACTTGAGGGGCCACCACCAGGGCCAAGTGACCTAGATTATCGACCCGGGGTGGGTGATCATCTCTACTCCACAAAATAAGCTGCTCAGACCAGCGTAAATACTGAGGTACTGCTGGCTCAACAGAGTTTACTGCCCTTTTGTGAAGCTTCTGATCACGTTTGCATAAACTAGTAGTGAACACATGATATTGCCCGTTGTTCAGCTGTTTGGGATTGCTCTGATAACCCGACTGCTGCTGATGATGATTCCCCTGATGGTTGTAACCTCCCTGGTTGCCTTGGTGCCCTTGATTGAAGTTTCCGGTTTGGTTGCCTTGAAACCCTAAACCGGAACCACCACCTCCGTAACCCGGCCCGTGGAAACCTCCTCCTGAACCGCCGGGCGGGCCGTTGTCATATTGGAACATATTGGAATTCTTGAAATCCCGCATGATATAACAGTCCTTCCAAAGATGTGATGTCGGCTTCTCCTTCGATCCATGCTTTGGACAGGGCTGATTTAACAAGCGCTCCCAATTGGGGCCTGAACCTCCACCCCTCTGGGGCTGCTTGCCCTTACGGCGTTGGCCATTCTCCTGCGCGTTGGTATTTGCAACAAAGTCCAAGCTACTGTCGGCCTTGCGCTTACCACCATTTCCATGGCCTGCCGGATTATGCTGTTGACCCTTGGCATTGCCGTTCTTCTTACCTTTCTCCGGTTTGTCCTCCTCTGAATCCGGATCCTTGGTATTATCTGAATCGGCGTATTTAACCAAAGCGGCCATGAGTGTTGACCTTTCATTGCAGTGACGTTTGAGCCTTCCCAATTTCTGTTTTAGCGGTTTGAAATGACAATTGCCCTCTAATGTTAACACTGCAGTGGCTGCATTGATACGATCTGATGAATGCAAAATTGCTGAGACCCGTTTGACCCAATGGGTCGTGGACTCCCCTTCCTCTTGGACACAAGCGGCTAGATCCACGATTGACATCGGCTGCTTACACGTATCCTTGAAGTTCTGGATAAATCGGTGCTTCAATTCGGCCCATGATCCAATAGAGTTGGTCGGCAAGCTCTTCAACCAAGTGCGAGTTGTTCCTTCCAACATCATGGTGAAATACTTAGCACACACTGCCTCATCCACATCTAACATCTCCATTGCCATCTCATAGCTCTCCATCCACGCTTCTGGTTGCAAATCGGCGATGTAATTTGGTACCTTACGAGGTCCCTTGAAATCCTTGGGCAGTCTCACATTACGCAAAGCGGGGGTTAGACACGGCACCCCTAAGGAACTGAACATCACTCCTGGCTCCACAGAGGCCGTGGGGTGAACCGGAGTATGCTGTCGTGCTCCGTGTCGAGCCGCCAACTCGGCCTCCCGACGTGCGTGGCCATGGTCCACAACATCTTGCGCATTAGCGCCTCCCCCGGCCGGGTTGTTCCCTCGTGGTGAATTTCGGCGACATGCACTAATAGACATAGCGGTTCGTCCTCCACGTGTCTGCTATAGCTCCGGCTTGGACGGGGAGTGGAACGAATCCTCTCACGACTGTGTGAATACACCTGATGTTGATTTAGTGTTGTTTGAAGAAGATCCCTGGCCCGACGTGCTTCCACTGCAATTGGTGACTCGCCGTCGGTTGGGAGGGCCGCCAGGCGTGAAGCGGCGACCACAATGTTGTCCAACGGGTTGGAATCATGCCCGGGCGGTGTTGGTACATACTGTGGCACAATGTTGTTCTGGCGAGGCGGGTCCGTCGTGCGCATTTGAACCGGCGCTCCTGTTCCCGGTGCCCCTGCCCGGTTTAGTGTGGGTTGGCTACCAGCTCCTGCTCCTGGTGTGTTGAAGAGATTATGTGGCTCATAAACCGACGGGAGACGTGATCGATACCTTCTTCTCATGACTTCCTCTAAAGCATTCTGATCCAGTCTAATCTGGTAGGCCTGTGCTTCCAATTCAGCCCGCTCTGTAGCCATCCTAGTATTCTCTGTTGCCAGGTCCGCTTTAGCCTGGGCTATCTGATCTTTTACCTTTGCAATCTCCGCATTATGCTGATCCCTGGCTGCTGCATCCACCTCCGCGGCCATCAACGTTGCCAAAGCATCGAACAAATCAGATAGGACTTGGGACGGAGGCGGCGCCGAGCTTCCTGCCCCTGCTGGTGTGGCCGTTGTTGAACCGGAGAGCATTACTGCGGCGGTAGATGAATGAGGTGCCGATTGTGTGCCGGCCATGAAGATGGCGGCCCAGTTTGGTAGATCAGGGGAATCCGGAATACTATTGCCCTCGGATCCTCCATCAATCCGGCCGTCCTGCAACTGGTAAAGTGATTCGGTCTCTCCAAAAGACTCGTCATTAGAATAGACCACGGTCTCTCCATCGGACACCGGTCCATCCTCGTACCTGACACCCACGAAAACATGCCTTGCCTCGGGCTGAACCGGCGAAGGACTTGCACGCCGAGCCGTTTTGATGATGTCGGTGCAGATGTCCGGCTCAGGGGCCGGTTCGCCGATCTTGCCGATGAAGACGTGAATCCCACCAAAGGGGACCCGGTACCCGTATTCGATTGAATCGGCCTCGGGACCCCATCCTGCATTGTCGATGTAGAGCTTGCCGCGACGACTCTTCGTCATCTGGCCCACAGCGTATCTGTCAGTGTCAAAACCGGCGGATCTCGGGTAGGGGGTCCCTAATTGTGTGTCTAAAGCTGATGGTAACAGGAGGCAGGGGACACGATGTTTTACCCAGGTTCGGGCCCTCTTGATGCGGGTAAAACCCTACGTCCTCCTTGATTAATATTGATGATATGGGTAGTACAAGAGTAGATCTACCACGAGATCGGAGAGGCTAAACCCTAGAAGCTAGCCTATGGTGTGATTGTATGTATATATCTATCGACTAGCCTGGCCTCGGTTTATACAATGCACCAGAGGCCTAGGATAACAAGAGTCTTAGCCGAATACGCCGGTGGGGAGGAGTCCTTGTCTTGATCACCAAGTCTTGTGGAATCTTCCATGTATGCGGCAACTGTCCGAACTGGCCCATGAGTATACGGCCATGGGGGTCCTCGGCCCAATCTAACAGATCAGGAGATGACGTGGTGAGTACCCCCTAGTCCAGGACACCATAAGTAGCCCCCTGAACCGGTCTTCAAGTTAGAGACACTCCTCGATTCTTTCGAACTGTTCTTCATCTTCGGTTGTCGGTCTTGCAAACTGGTTCAACAAATCTTCGCATCTTCGATCTTGAGGATCGCCGAAATGCATTCGACGAGTTTACACGTCGGGTATCCGAGGAGCTCCTTTAAGTTTCTGGCCTTTATCAAAGCCTTGTTATTTTTATGCCACACCTCGGGTTTGAAGTTGTTCCCGGGAGGCAGTGTCCTCTTGCATCCGAGCTGTAACACCGGGTAGCATTCGAGGTATCTTTTGCAGCCGAGCACTAATGTTGGACTGCTTTCGAGCTCCAACGCCAAAATATATCCGAGCTCCAACGCCGAAATATATCCGAGCTCCAACGTCGGACTGTGTCCAAGCTCCAACGCCGGACTATATCCAAGATGACATAGATCATCTTGGTCCAAAAAAGTTGAAGGAGTTTAGCCGAGCTTAATGCTGGAAATGCCCTCTATGGAGCCAGCCACTAGGGCCCGAGCTTTATGCCAGACTGCTTCCGAGGTGGTGCACCACCCCGACTGTGGGCCGATTTTTGTCAATATTTTTGATTGGTGCAATTTATTCTCTGCCGAGATATATAGCCAGTAGACCTCAAGGTGTGTATTGGTTTAAAACCCGAGATGCACCTGAAGGATGACGTAAGACCGCTGATCCCAGTAGCCGCTGAGACTCAGGTTGATTTGTAAAATTGGCCGGAGGATCAAGTCCTAGCTCGGCAGGATACTTCAGGACACAAAAGGCGGCATGCTCAGTCCTCGAGACTCAGGTTGGGTGTGGCCGACCAACCTGAGGATCAAAATCTCCTCGGAAACTGTATTGCACTTAAAATTTTCTGCATTGGATAGGCAATGCAGTAGCCCCCAAGACACTGGTCGGGTGGCAATACCGGATCAGGGGATCAATGTGCCCCTTTAATATTTGTAAATAATAAGCCCAAAGGCCAGTAGCCCCCGAGCCTTAATGCGGGCACGGGTGGCCGAATTAAGGATCAATATCCATAGCAAAATCACAAATTATGTGTAATGACTCTATGTATCCAAGTAATTTACGTCATTAATGCTCAGATCTTCATTGTACAAAACTTTGTTGACCGACCATCGGCTTCCACCTCCTCGGCCAGTAGCCGAGGAGTGTTTGTCCTACTTTATAAAGCCTTTATGAGGGCAAAGATTTGCGACAAACAAGGCAATCTGGCCATACGGTTTTATAAACAAAGGTACATAGAGAGATATGTTATATTACGGTTTAACATAAGAAATGTCTTCCAAAGAAAATAGTCCCGCTATCGGTTTCTTTCTTTGGGTTGTCATGCTAAGCATGATCATGAAACCTCAGCTCTAATGTAAGAGAAAATATCGAGGATTTGGTTTGGGAGGCAAGTTAATAGCCCCCGGTAGTGTTCAGCGACAATCGAGGTCAAGCCGTAAACACTTCGGCCATTGTTATGAGTGGCCCATCATTTAACACAGTCATCGGATCGCTGACCAGTTTACACTTATTGTGACAGTCAGTTTTCGGCTTTCTCCACTGAGGTGCTTAACCGTGTGAGCTGGAAGCACAATCGTAGTGGTTCTCCCTTTGCACGCCTAGCCGAACAAAGAGGAACATAGGAAGCAAGTGCAGGAGTCGGGCAACCCAACTATTGACCGAAGACACAATTCGAAACCGATGCATATATAGCAATATCCGGGAATATTTTTGCCGAATCTATAAAGGTGTCCGGCATTGCACTATGAGACTTGTGCTGAAAACACACAAATAGTTTAAAAGTGCCATAAGCTTGGAAAACCAAAAAACGTCAGTAAAAACTTGACGTCCGAACAAGATCAAGTGTTCGGTGCCAATCCAAAAATTGGTCTTAGAAAAAAAGAGTGCTTCTGTCGTGCTTTAACATTACACATCCGATCTCAAGACTTCAAGCGGGTCAGCCTACGGCAGCAGCCGCCTATCCCGAAGGCGGAGTGCTTCTCGTTAGACCATTTTAGCGAACTAAACTCGAGTGGTCACTAGAGAGAAAATGGGTTATCTGGCTATTGACCACACACTCACGTCGAAAAAGGAGCGATAGAAAAAGACTTTGCAACGACCAAGAAGAAAACACATTTACTATAAAATAGCTCATATAAATTTTAAGAGCTCCCAAGTGACTTGGGTAAAATATTTTATGTATAATGATTGTATGTACCGAAGTACTTATATCATATCTTTGTTCAACCGAACTTTAAACGCGTCTTAACTGACCGTCGGCTTCTCCCTCTTCGGTCAAGGACCGAAAAGTGTTATGTACTCCACCTGTCGAGAATATCGACATTGTTTCCAATAACCAGGCAACCGGGCCATAATGCTGTAACAGACAAAGCACGCTCAGGGAACTTATGCTATATTACAGATGAAGTGTAAGGAGCATCTTCAAAGAAAATAGTACCCCCACCGATACCTTTCTTTGGTGCTCATTATTACTATGAGACTTGTGCAATAGATTTTTTGTACTCATGAGTTCCGTTGTGTGCCGACCATGATTGAAAACAATAAGAGCGCTAGCTTTCGGCTTCACCCAGTCTGAGGTCAGAGCTCGGAGACCCGGTCGTGACAATCGCAGAGGTGCTCCCTTTACTCCCTAGCCGAACAATCGGGAACGTAGGGGTAAGCACAGGAGCTAGGCAACCAAGCTTGCAAATCGCTTAAGTCAATATGGTGCATATTGTGGCGTAATACACGAACAAGGAACGAAGCCGTACAAGTATAATCATATGCAAGAGGAAAAGCTTCATAAAGGAAGCCCCCAAATAAACGGGGTATTTGAATTTGTGCGTCACAAACAAAGTTTGGACAAGGAAATTCTCTACAAGCAACTTTTTTTCAAAAAGGTAAAATGCTTGGTCGAACCGAACATAAGTTAAAAATTTAAAACTTTGAGCATGAAGGCAACTTAGCTGGTAGATGTGTTCGGTATTGATGACGCGGCCCGAGCTTGATGCGGGACAAGGTTCCATCCCCCAAGCCGGTCCCAAGGTGGCGGAGCAAATAGCTCGGCACTCCGAAGTGGTGACATAGCACGGTCAATGCGGGCCGGCAGAGTGATGCCGAAGTCCCTGGCATGGGGTAATGAAGTGTTGACAAAGCCCCCCATCTAGCCGAGGTGGCATGGCATGCCAGTACGCCGAGTTGACGATACTGCCCAACCCGGATCATTTTCCTATGCACAAAAAATAGTGCAAACCGGAGATAATAGTAATAATAATAATAATAATAATAATAATAATAATAAATCATCACATAATAAATAATTTATGCAAAGTGAGTAATAAAAGAAATATGGCCTGGCGCCGAAGTCAATGTCGATGCAGGGCGTCGGTGTGATGTGGCAAAGGCGTGGCAAAGCCTGAATTCACAGGTCGGTCCGAGTTCCGGATGCAGCGTTCGCCGGACTATGTACGAAAACTGACTGAACCACCACGTGACCGTCGTTAATGCGGCCATCATTTGATAGACCTATGTACAGATGATGGACAAGCCAGAGTAATAATTCCTTGGGAAAAATAAACCCAAACAAGCAAAAAATACTAGGATTAATAGCACCTGGTTTATTTGTTGTAGCAATCCGAAGAAAGGTGATTCCCAAAATTGGGATTCGATCTACACACCCATTGCCTGATGGTCGATAAAGCGACGGTATGGCAATGCTGACCAAGGTTGGCTCGCCGAGGCAAAGCCCTCGATCCAGCTATCATGACGGAGCTGGTCGGCTAGTGACGCCGAAGTCTCTGGAGTAGGTTGATGAAGAGATGGCGAAGCCCCCGGTCCAGCCGAGATGTCGAAGCCTCGATGTCAGCCGATGAGTCGAAGTAGGTCGGCGTGGTGGACACCAGCTTGAAGAAGCAATAGTTCGGCCCTGCCGATGCAGGTCGTGACGTGGTTGATGCCGGCTTGATGAAGTGACCGTGCGGCGATACCGGTATGCCCGCTTCGTGTAATCCGTGGGGCGGTGATGTTGGTGATGATTTATCCTTCGTGATGCTGGACTCTTGTTCGGCTTGCCGAGATGATGATATGAAGAAGTTGAGCTCGGCTCAATAAAGTGATGACGTGTCTAGCGCAGGTCGGCAGCCTTGGAGCAATATTGCCGGTCTGGTTTGACACCAGCATGATGATGAAGGCGACCTCAAGGGAGGCTTAAAAATTTACGGACGCGTGTTTAAAACCAACGCACAATACCCTAGAAGAGAATTCCTCTAAAAAGGTTGTCCAATGTCACGTTCATAAAGGAACATGAATTCGGGTCGGATCCGTATTCGCGCAGAAAACGGATCCGAAAATTGATCCACTCATCGGAAGTTTCCCGGAGTTTGAACCGTCGGATCGAGCTGAAATTTGGAGGAGTGGTAGATATGGGAATTCCGCAGTAGATGAACGGTTGGATCTTCCAAAGGATCTCCGAGCTAGGTTCTGGAGACCACGCCCTAAACTCGTCCAGATTCCCGTCCAGATTTGACAGGGCTCCGGTATATATCGTAGATTGTCCGAGATTCCTCCATCGGAACTCGACGAAATTTTGCATGGCTGTTGTAGACTCAATTCCGCACAATTCCACCAAAGGATTGTCAAAGTGATGCTCTAAGAGGTGGTGGCAGCGGATACAAGTTTGCTGTTCGGAAAAACAGCACGGTCGCCCGAGGGCAATGTTGACGTTGAGCCCCCGAGCTCCATGGATGATTCCTCCATGATCTTGATAGAGATCGGAGTTGATGTTGATGAAGGCCCTCGTCCGAACATGATGATCGGAGATGGAGCACGGTCCTCGGTTGAGCCAAGGTGACCGGTCGAGCCGGCGAAAGATGCCGGCATCATAGTTGACCTGCAAACGAGCCATCGATCCTTTTGCCGATCACACAGCGGAACTCTCAATGAAAGCACCAATGTCGGTGTCAAAACCGGCGGATCTCAGGTAGGGGGTCCCGAACTGTGCATCCCAAGCTGATGGTAACAGGAGGCAGGAGACACGATGTTTTACCCAGGTTCGGGCCCTCTTGATGGAGGTGAAACCCTACGTCCTGCTTGATTAATATTGATGATATGGGTAGTCCAAGTGTAGATCTACCACGAGATCGGAGAGGCTAAACCCTAGAAGCGAGCCTATGGTATGATTGTATGTATATATCTATCGACTAGCCTGGCCTCGGTTTATATAATGCACCAGAGGCCTAGGATAACAAGAGTCCTAGCCGAATACGCTGGTGGGGAGGAGTCCTTGTCTTGATCACCAAGTCTTGTGGAATCTTCCATGTATGCGGCAACTGTCCAAACTGGCCCATGAGTATACGGCACAGGGGGTCCTCGGCCCAATCTAACAGATCGGGAGATGAGATGGTGAGTACCCCCTAGTCCAGGACACCGTCAGTATCCCTTAAGTCCACCGAAGTTGCCCTTCAAGAACTCAAAACCATCGTGCGATAGCCCCACGGTGGGCGCCAACTGTCGTGGATTTGTCACGGCAGATGTCCTCGTAAAAGGACTTAGTCGTGGAGCCATCGCTACGGGTTAGCTTAAGGGGTTAAACCGGACAAGGGGACACGGGGAATTTTATACTAGTTCGGCCCCTTCGAGGAAGGTAAAAGCCTACGTCTAGTTGTGATTGGTATTGCTAGGGTTACGAAGGCCAGGGAGCGAATCCGCTTTGTCTGGCTCTCGAGTTGTTGTCTGTCCCTAAACCGCTGTCGGGTCGTCCCTTTATATACATAGGTTGACGCCCGCCGGTTTACAGAGTCCCGGAGCCGGATCATAAACGTATCCAGTTTGGTCTCTATCCTTCCTATCTTATAATACAAGTTACATGACTAAGCCGGTTTACATTTACAGGCTTTAACCCGCCTTTGGGCCTTGGGCCTCCATGAAGTGCCATCATCCTTGCATCTTTATGGGCTTCTAATCTTCAAGGAGTCAACCCGGCTACATAAGGCCGGTTTACCTTCAGTAGTAATATCCCCAACAGTACTTGCGTTGAGTAGAGTAGAGGGAGTGCCTCGTCAACACGTGCATGACCATTATCTCACTTACTGGTGGGTCCCAGGTCTGCGATCTCAATCTACCTTCTCTCCATCGTCTAACCTTTGCACGGGCACACACGAAGAGCGGCGCTAGCTTGCCGTGGTGTTATTACAACTAAAAAAACTTGGAAAATAGAAGAATTGCCTAGAACAAGAGACGTTGTGGCTGGTCGAGACGGAGCTAACCACATCTATCCTCCGTGCCACGTTTGCATGATGAAGTTGTGTGGCTAGTGGGCTGTTTTCAACCGACTGGCTGGGTCCCGAGGTCGAACCATAGGTATTACGTCTAATACAGTATATTTTTACACGCACATTTTTCCTCCGTGCCGAGACATGGCACACCCTACCGCGCGGTTTCGGGGTCCTCCCGGGTGGTGCATGCATATATTCTTCCTGACGTGGGACGCCCTACCGCGCGTTTTCTGGGTCCTCCTCGGTCGTAGTGCCGAAGCAAGTAAATGAGTCGTCAAATCACAAAAGACCACCTTTCCCGCCAAGTACATCAGTGAAGCATGGTGGCTAGCTAGTTGGGCTAGTTCGACCGATTAGCTAGGCCGCCGCCACATTTGTTTTTTCACCCCTTTTTTTATCTACTTGCCGGCAGGTAAATTTAAATATCCACCGCGGTGTTGCTCTGGTGTTTGGGTGCGGTAGGATTTTTAATTTTTTGATTGACGGGAGCAGGCGCGGCAGGATTTTTAATTTTTTTATTGACGAGAGCAGGTGCGGCAGCAATTAGTCACGATGATCCGCCTGTACCCACTGCTCCCTGATGTGAGAAGGTCGTCGACTGGTGTTTTCCTATGGTGAAAACCAAAAGATTCCCCGCTCCCTCCGCCTTCTCGTAGATTGCATTGCCTTTCAGCCGTTTCGCCCCCTTTGCTTCCTCTCCCCATTGCTTCTACCTGGTGCCATGGCAGCGCAGCAGATCACGGAGTTCGAGGTGAGGCTCCTGACACAGGAGCTCCATGCCAAGGATGTGGAGCTCAGGGCCAAGGACGTGGAGCTCTGTGAGCTCAAGGAGGAGAGGAGTGCCATGCTCCTCTGTTATGTGTGGGAGTTCACAGAGCTTCAAAAGCGGCAGACATCCACCACAAAGATGCTCGAGGTGTCGGCGGCGTTGCTGCAGAAAGCGGGAGATATGATAGGCCATCAGGGGAGCCGGCTGGAGCGCGAGCGGACCGATCATGACGAGATCCAGGATCGCCTCAGCCACTTGGTGAACCAAGTTGCCACGCACGTGTTGCGGCTGCGCGATGCCTACCGTCGTGCCAGCGCGACGATGCCGGCCGTCGGGCTAAACTCGTTCGACCACCCGGTCGACTTCAACGAGTTGTGGCTTCCTGACCTGGTCTCCTTCTTCACCTATATCTCCGAGGAGCTGAGCCATCTCCGCGCGATGGTGGGGGCTGAGCTGGACAAGGAGGGGTTGCGGGCTGCCGTCGCCGTTGCCGGGCGAATCCTTTCAGGGCTCCGTCACCAGAATCCATTCGTGCCATTGGACGCCATCTTTGACGAGCTGGCTCCCGTCGACCGGGAGCGGGCTCTACGGGCGGTTGCACCCTGCATCACCAACGTCGTGCGCCTCGAGAAGCAGAGGGACTTCGGTGGTGTTTAGGCGCCCTCTGCATGGGCATGTCCATGTCTCGACGCAACATGACCGTTGGATCAAACTCAGACGGTGCAGATCAGTCACTATAGCACAAAGCGTGTGGGTGTGTTTGGTTGCATTCTCATCTCAATATAGTTGTTTCCTCTTCGTGTATTTTTGTCAACCTACTAATGTGGACTCATGCACCCTTCATGCACTCTGCCAAACACCCAAAAGTGGGTCGAGAAGGGAACTTTTGCTCCCATCCCGTGCACCCTTCATACACCCTGCCTAACACTATTCGTGCTTCATATGGTTCATGTTTCATGGAGTACTGTTGCACCGTACTGTCCGTGCGCTGTGGACCTAGTTCTGTTAACATTGATCTCACCGTCCATTCTCGACCGGACAGTCAAAAAAGCGTTACTATGTTACATATAGGAGTAGTTGACATGCGCACAACATCATTTGTTATCGTCATATCTTACTACACTAGCAACAAGATTGTGTGGTACTGACGTATGAACCACTGCACATGCCTAGTAGTAGGAGCACTGTGTATATTCAAATGGCTATCGTGTTTCGCACTCCTCCGTCGTAAGAGTGGAAACGCTTGCTGTAATCATTTTTTTCTTCTGAAAAACAGTGGACATGCTCTACCGTGCGGATCCTCCTCCAGCCATGCACTAAATTACTCACTTTCGCTGACATCTGGGACAGCCAGCATCGGGGTCCACCAGCCATGCACTAAATTACTTTGTAGTAGAGTGACTGTAGACTACCCCGATCGAAGTGCCGCAGTAATGCCCAATGAGCCGTCAAATCACAAAACCCCCTCCTTTCCAGCAGTAAGTTGGACGGACGAAGAAACCATCATTCCACTCTTCTCTCTCAGCTTCCTCTCTACCAAACCCTCACTTTTGCCTCATCTTGTTCCTCATTTCTTCAAGAAAACCCCGACCTGCTTCTGCCATTGTTCTTCTCTCTCAAAGAAGGAAAGGTGAGCGCATCAATGGTGTTGATTCTGGCCAAGGCCCGGTCTTGCAACCCCGAGACTGATCCTATAACTCCCTCTCTTTTCTTCTTTTGGGTTTGTGATTATGGTTTCTTTTCTTTTATTTCTATTTGACAGTTTCTTGATGGACGCTGGAGCACCGGCCGAAGTGATGTCTATGGCTCCGGCCAAAACCGTCGAGGCTCATGGTACGAAGAAGCGCAAGCACCCCGCCGAGACTACCGTAGACAAGCTCAAAGCCATCGCCCTGTCCAAGCCCCCCTCTCCGGGATCCCTCATTAAGCAAGTCCAGGTAATATCTCTTCTTGACGATCTTTTTCTCGATCTTGATCGTGTTTTTTCATCTAACACGCAGTACTAGTACTAGTAGTACAACTTTCTGGGTGATCTTGCATGTGATTTTTGTGTGCCAAATGACGGTTCTAAATTCCTCTTTTGACCAAAACATGCGAGAGGTTGACACTGATTTCTTATAGATTACTTTCAACTACTCCCTCTGTCCCAAATTTCTTGTCTTAGATTTGTCTAGATACGGATGTATCTAATACTAAAATGTGACTTGATACATCCGTATCTAGACAAATCTAAGACAAGAATTTTGGGACGGAGGGAGTACTTTATGAACATCAATGCTACCTTTTAAGAGGGTATATTTGCCTCAGTAACTTGTGTTATGGATATTGCATGTAATCCCTCTGCTCTCATGCCTTTGAAGACATGTTCTAGTGTCTTTGTTCACTCATTTCTGTGCGTATATGTAGTCATATATGGAGTATAATATCGAAAATCATCTTATATTTCTGAACGGAGGTAGTAATAAAATATGGTTTCTGTTTGAATTAGAACCAGGTCCGCGGTGGAGATGAAGTTCTCAAAGTCATGCCGTGTGAACTGGAAGACCTGATGATGAGTTCTACTGCTGAACTATCCAGCTGCTGTGTCCTTGTCGCCACGTGTCCTGAACTAGTGTTTTCCTGTAGCATTGTTGTCAGGCGTGTTCTCGAGGCTGTACTTGACCACAACAATTTCCTGGCTGTGCCTTCGATTACGAAGGGTGTGGTTCTTGTAAAGCTTCCCAACAAATCTGATGCGGCATGTCTTCATCATCATGTTTATGAGTGGAAAGACCACTCTGTTAGGTTCTCCAAGGTTGACAAGATGGTGATGGTGCATGTAGACATCTCACACGAAGTCCATGGCCTAGTCAGTTATGCGGGGTTCATCCCGTAGGTCGGTGGCAAAAAATAGTCTGCAGAGTTTAGTTAGTGCAACTTTGCTTGTCTGTAGTAAGTACTATTGTTCAGTACTTGATTTGTGTTTGTGAACCCTGTATTGTTTATTAGTACTGCCGCTTTTGGTGTGTGGTCAGTCCTGAGAACGGTCTATGTTAATGTCTGTCCACTCAATTCAGTCTGTATATTTTGAAGTATCCATATCATATTTTTTGTGAGGACGGTCTATCAATTATGGTTACACTCCAATATCTGTATGCATTGCAGGGTTTATCGCACCCACCAGGATTTCCAGCCCCATGGATGTTCGGTCCATACGATTTGTCACGACCTTTGGACTGTCCTGCTTGTGGGAGTAGGCGGGGCCCCTGCATGCCACGCGTAGTTGGACGATCAATCTTCTGTTTAGTACTTCAACATAGTGATTTCCTGGTAAGGATTCACTCGTGTCACATCAAGTAAATCTTATTGATTTACTGTCTAAATCTTATTGATTTAATGTCATGTTTTCTTTCTTTTCCTGCAATTTTACGATGCAGGTTTTGCCATGTGACATTCATCACAGAATAAACCATTTGGTTTGCTCTACGATGGCTATTTTTGCAGGTTTCACTTCTTATGTCGTGTCAGTAACGAAGGCACTGTCCATCACTTATATTACTGGAAAAAATTGGATCAGTCTGTTGTCTGAGTACAAGCTGAATCCCTATGATGAACTGCAGTTTGGTTTAACAAAAACGCCACAATTAGTCCTTCTCGCGTTTAAAAGAAATGAAGAAAAAAACTGGATCACGGTCACGGATCCTAGTCAAGTTAGAAAGCTGATCATAGCAGACCAGACACGATCGCCGCTGTCTCGCACAGATCGAGCACCGACAGTTGCTCTAGCACTGACAGCGGCAGCAGCTCAGTCTGATCCAGCTGAGGATTGGGCACCGACCGCGTCAGCGGATCAGTCTGATCTACCGGAGGATCGGGCATCGACACGGCACCTGCCGACCGCACCAGCTCTACAAGGAGCACCATCTCCGGCAGCAGCAGCGGCTTCGGCACCTGCACCAACACTTGCACTTGCATCTGCTCCGGCCCGTGCAGTTGCACCGGCAACAGACTGGGCTGCAGTTCGCACTTCATATACCAAAGTCCTTACAAAAACCGACATGTCCACCTTCTTGGTAAGCATTGGCCGCCCAAGTGCTTCGTTCTTTTTCTTTCCATGTTGTTTCACATGATTCACTGTGTTGATCTAACTGTTTGGGTATGTCTTCTTGTTTGCAAACAGAGAATTCCTAGAGCAACGAGGGAGTCGTTCAACAATCCGGGCGACCGCGGCCAAGTTTCTCTTACCATGCGCAGCCTTGGTGTGAATGAACCTGCTCAATATATCGTAAGTACAAAGGATGGTCGCATGATGATTGATGCTAAAGGATGGTCAAGGTTCAAATCTAAATCATATCTTGCGGTAGGGGATGATGTCAAAATCGAACTTTCTCGGCAAGGAGAGCTGGTCCAAATCAACTTTGAAATTCTTCAGTAGCAGCACGCAACTGCCTAACTGATCTATCCTCCGAGAGATTTTGATGTAATAATCTGGCATGGTGAAACAAGTGTCCTGTGTGTATAAGTAGTACGATAGTATTATTTATCACATGGTATATCGTTGATAGAATTGCAACTCTGATTGTTGGTTAGGAATTGTCGTTTGATTTCATTCCAACAGCTGCCGTGCTTTATTCAATTTTGTGTATTCGCCTTGCGACAGCATCTAAAACCAGTGCCGTACCGATCGCTTGCAATATGAAAAGCGCTGAGGTAGAACACATGGGCCCCCAAACATGCAGGGTCGGCCTGCGGCCCAAAGTCCAGAACCTGGTTTCGAGAAGCACTAGCTCAGTGCAGAAGTGGCGTCCTCCTCCTGCTGTGGGTTGGGCGAAGATGAATGTTGATGCTGCGTTATCTCGCAATGGTGAAAGGGAAGCCCTGGCAGTTGTGAGCCGGGATCATACAGGCTTCTTCCTTGGAGCATCGACACTGGTGTGCGAAAGTGTTACTGATCCAGAGATCCTAGAGGCAATGGCATGTTGCGAGGGGCTATCTCTGGCTCTTGACTTAAACCTGCAACAAGTTCAGATTAGCACCGATTGTTCAGCAACAGTCAAGCATATCGGAGAGGCATACTTGGGGCCCAGCAAAGTTATTATGGACGAGATCAAGATGAAGAAGAATATGTTCCAAACCATGGAGATCATACATGAAAAACGCGAGTGTAATGTTGAAGCGCATGTGCTCGCAAAAGCTGCTACTTCTTTGCCCTGTGGACGCCATCTTTGGCTCACAGGAACCCCCAAATTATTTGTATACCTATGACTGTTAATCTTCAATAAAGCAGCTTTTATCCCTCAAAAAAATCTGAGTATTATATTCTCAGCTGAACCCCCATAATGCCCGTGCGTTGCAGAGGGAGTATATTTCTCGGCAAGGTGAGCCTGTGATATAAAAGATTTGTATATTTCTTTACAGAGGGAGTATCTCTCTGTCAAAAATATATTTATGTGTAACTAGTTACTCCTGTCTTTCTACTTCCTTTCGCTGATATGTGGGGCAACCGGCAACGGGGTCCACGTGCCATATGCACAAATTAGAGTGCACAACTTCACGGTAGACACACCCCGGTCGTAGCGCCGCAGTAATGCCCAATGAGCCGTCAAATCACAACCCCCCTTTCCAGCTTTAGCAGTAAGCTGGACGGACGAAGCGGCAATATTTCACTATGCCTGAATCCCCTTCTCCCTCATCTGCTTGTTCAGAGAAAACCCCCTCTCGGCGATTGCATAGGGTTTTCTCATGGAGAACTAGGTACGAATTCTTCATCCATCCCTGATAAACCCAAGTCCCTTGGTCGCAGGTAATCCTAGGATGGCAGCCGCCGCCGTTGATGCATTTTTCTTCCTACTGAATCTAGTGTGTTTCATTTGCAGTGCCCGAAGTGCGAGTACCCTACAGGTTTCTGCGCCCTCGGCGAGACGCCACACTTGTTCCTTCTCATCCTAACACAGCATTTTGAAATGCGCATAGTATGTTCCTAGAATCCTCTTTTCTATCCAGGAGGGTGCGGGTTTTTTGAACATGCTGTGTTCTCATATTATTTTTCCTGTAGTGTATTATTTGCTCTGCCAGAACACATGTACTCAAGATGCTCGGCCTTGTCATAACTGAATACACTAGTTTAATGGTCACGGTGAAGACAAGCCATGGATATAAGTTCCGAGTTGGGTTCATGAACCAAGAAGATCGCTGCTTTTTATGGCCGAACTTGGATAAACTTTCTCAAGTGTTACGGACTGAAAGTTGGCGCACGAATGTTGATGGAAATAGCAGAACCTGGTCTCATCTTCACTGCGATCTTCCACCCCGACGTCGTTCCAATTGTTCATCCATGTTAGTTTTGTATCTGGTTCTTGCTTGTTGCCTCGATTACTTCTTAATCCACCTATTCTGTCTAACTAATCACAATTTAACTTTAGAAGTAGCAACGAATCTCTCACGAAGATGCTACTTCTAACTAATATTTTCTTATAATTGGTGGCACGTGTAGGTTTTTTCAGAGTTAAGCAGTCTGCTCGTTTGTTACTCTGTAATAACTCGGCTGTTACTAATGGCACTGAAGTTGACTGGATCGACATCCACAAGTTCCTACACTTTATTGATCGTCTTGAGGTCCTTGTGGGGCGTTTCAATGGTGGAAGGCCACGTGGGATATGTGTGCCACTGCTGCACTCGTTGAACAGGTCCAACTGTGTCGAGAAACTTATGGTACGAGCTGTTTTCTGTTATATATGTTGTTCATAAACTATTGCTTATACACAGTTTTACAGCTGTGATCTTCTTGAAACAGGAACTGCCGAGTTCTATTGTTCCTATACAGATGCCTGACCATGGTCGGGTCAGACTTGCGCTTGGTCACAACATGATGTTTATGTCGACCTACTCAATTCCCCTTGGAGGTGAAAAGATACTTATTCATGGGTGGTCTCAAATAATGAAGGCCCGTCCATCTTGGAGAATAGGACAGAAGATTATGTTCATGCTTTTCCATGGCTCTAAAGCGAATATCCTGTTTATTGACCACGTTGCGAGATGAAGCCGCTTTCAGAAGGTTGTGGATGCGCGGGGTGGCGCCTGGGCCTTGTCCTGGGGCTTGGCGGCCTCACCCTTGGTTAACTGTAGGCAAAGTAGCACTGTTCGAGGCGTGCTTTGTACGGTTGAACCTGTATAAGTACTCATACCGCTTCCAGCTTTGGCTGTTAAGTGCCCCTGCTGGTTTCAGTTAAGGTTGTTAAGTACTCCTGCTGCGTTTACAGTCTGTCGTGTTTCTTCAGTCATGTCTTCCTCCAGCCACCAAAACCAAACCAGCGCCGGCGGGGCCGCCTGCTTCCGCCTCCCACGGCTGGCTGCGCCTCAGCGCATGCATCGCCGCCCCACCGTCTCCTAAATTGTTAACGCCGACGTCCTCCGCGCGCTTTGGTGCGCTCGCCGCGGCGCCGCCCTCTTGCGTTGTCAACATGGTCAACAAACAACGGGAATCGGCAGAAGTACGTGGAGAGGATGACAGTAGGGGCCCACCACGTCAGCGTATGGAAAAATAAAATGCTTCCTCCTAGTGTTTTCCTGACATCTGGGACCCACGACATTGTGAGCGTATATAGTCAATAGACAAGAGAACAGCACAAGATCGGCTGACACCTGGGACGTAGCTACTCGAGCAGTATTTTATTTTGTTTGGTATTGTTGAGACGGAGCAGGGTTTGAACTGGGCTGTGGCCCGTCTAGCCCAGGCTTATATTTTATGTTCACCATGTGACCAGCCCAGCTATTTTTTCTTTGTGAAAATGAGCCCAGTTTATTTTTTCTGAAGAATACCCAATCCAGACCTACTTATTTTCTACGCCTTGATGGGCTGCAACTCTTTCAAGACGCCTGCAAATCTTGAAAGTACTATGAAATGGGTTGTAAATATAAAAACAGATGACAAATTGGCAATTACTTTATAATTTCTGAATTTTATTACATTTTCAGATTCCTATTTCACTGGGTATTAACCTAATTTAAATATATCTTCAAAGTACTTTAAATATGGCTAGACATTTCGGTATTAAAAATAGTCTGGAACCCACAGAAATATGCGAAATTGGCCCTGGCCAACCAAAAAAAACGACTGCAATAAATTGCATAAGAAGTTGCCATGAGCTATATATAAATTATTAAAAAAGAGGGAGTGGTCTGACTTGTGGGCCTGTTTACTTGACGCGTATGCAAGATTTTTTTAGTTCTTATATACGTCAACAAACGATTCTAGCAGACGTAACCGTTGGATGTCAATCCAACGGCCGTCGTGTTTCTTCAATCTTTGATCTTCTTGCTCCAGCCGCCAAAGCAGCGCCGGCGGGACCGCCTACTCCCGCCTCCCATGGCCGGCTGTGCTGCCGCGCAGGCCTCAGCACCCCCTACTACTCCCACCGCTGGCCAGGGCATCCCTCTACTCACCCACACCCCCTGTTATTCTGCGGCGATGGCGGCCTCACACCACAGCCGAACCGGTGAACGCTCGTACTCCTCTCCGCGTGGGCATCCACTGCCGCGTCTTCCCCGGCTCCGCGTCGTCCCCTTCCTATGCCTCACCGTCGTCCACTGCCGTGGTGCTCTCGGCACGTCATGGTCAATGTGGTAAACGACCGACTTCCATCGGAAGAGTACTGTACGTGGAGAGGCTGATAGCTGGGTCCATGGCAGCCGCAAGGAAGTGCCTCCTTATTACGCAGAAAATAATTATTCCTCCACCTGACAACGGGGACCCACCGGACGGGCCACCAGTATTTTGCCAAAAAAACATTTCCCCCTGACTGTTGGGACCCACCGGACGGGCCACCGTATTTCGTGAAAAAAACGTACCCCCCGCTGTCAGTTCGGACCCACCGAAAGTGCCTCCTTATTACGCACAAAAAAATGAATACTCCCCCGGCTAGCTGGGACCCACCTTGGTGGGAGGCTGACTGTGGGCCTACTAAGTTGACGGGGACGAAGGGCTTTGTCAACTTAGTCAATATGAACGATTCTAGCTCCAGTGACCGTACAATGTCCATCCAACAGCCGTAGTGATTCTTCAACCTCTGGTCTTCTTGCTCCAGCCGCCCAAAGCAGCGCCGGTCGTCCCGCATGCTCCTGCCTCCCGTGGCCGGCTGTGCTGCCGTGGAGGCCTCACCACCCCATACTATTCCCACCGCTGGCCAGGCCCTGCGGCGACGGCAGCCTCACACCGCAGCCGAACCAGCGAACCCTCATACTCCTCTCTGCGCGGGCTTCCACTGTCGCGTCTTCCCCGGCTCCACGTCGTTGCCTTCCTAGGACTCGCTGTCGTCCACCGCCGTGGTGCTCTCGGTGCGGCGTGGTCAATGTGGTCAATGACTGACTTCCATCGGAAGAGTACTATGCGTGGAAACACTGACAGTTGGGTCCACGGCCGCAGCAAGAAAGTGCCTCCTTATTACACGCAAAATAATTATTCCTCCACCTGGTAGCGGGGACCCACCAGACGGGCCACCGTATTTCGCAAAAAAAATGTTTGCCCCTGACTGCTGGGACCCACCAGCTACATCTTCACACGCAAGGAAGTGCATGACAGTCGGGACCCACCTGGTCGAAGCGTATGTAGCGTTGTCATTCTGGTCGCGAACGTGTACATACATATATACTGGTCGATGTAGAGGCGCGCACGTGTCGTAGTAGAGGCGCGCACGTAGCATGTACATGTACGTACAGCGGCCAGGGTGCAAGAAAGAAAATGCGGCCATGTATGTGTACATACGGGCGGGGTCTCGAACGCCTACTCGCGCATACGTACCGCCAGGGCTCGTGTACATGGCTGGGTGGCAACAGAGAAACAGCGTCCTCGTCGTGTTCATGGGGAGGCAATGGAATGCGTCATGTTCATGGGGAGGCAACGGAATGCGCCATGTTCATGGGGAGCCAATGGAATGCGTCGTGTTCATTGGGAGGGCTTGGACGGAACAGGCGATGGAAACGAGGCATGGCGTACCGCAGAACGGAGGAAACGGCCTTGTGTTCGACCGGCCATGTTCGAAACGGGATCCTGTTCATTGGGAGGGGTCTGGCATACCGCAAAACAGAGAAAACAGACCTCCTACGGTCGAAACGGGGGTCCTGTTGATCGGGAGGGGTGTGACGTACCGCAAAACGGACGAAACGGACTTGTGTTGGAGCGCTACGGTCGAAACGGGGGTCATGTTCATCGGGAGGGGTGTGGCATACCGCAAAACGGGACTCCACGGGATACTGTTCATCTCCACCGTCGACCCCTCCAGCCTCCACGAGCTACTGTTCATCCACCGTCGACCTCCTCCAGCCTCCACCTGCGACTGTTCATCCACGGGCTCCTGTTCATCCAGCCTCCACCGCGCGCTACTCCACCGGCTACTGTTCAACCAGCCCTCTCCACGGGCTCTTGTTCAACCACCCCTCCATGGACTACTATTCATCCTACCCTCCACCGTCTATTGTTCATCCTGCCCTCCACGGGGTGGTCCTGTTCATCCAGCCCTCCACGGGGTCCTGTTCATCCAGCCCCAACCGGCTCGATCGATCGGGGTCCTGTTCATCCAGAGGCAACACCACGGGGTCCTGTTCATCCACCCCCACCGAGAACTGTTCATCCAACCCCCCCCCCCACGCAGTGCTCACTGTTCATCCAGAGGCAGCATCGATCGGCTTCAGTTAGCAGCAATAGCGAAGGAATTGCTCGACCGGGTTCAGTTAACAGCCATCGATCGATCGCTCGGGTTCAGTAACGCGTAGCCTGCAGTGCAATCGCTCGGGTTTAGTTAGAGCCCAACGCCTTGCTCGGGTTCAGTTAGAGCCAACGCCTCGCACACACGCGCGTACGTGTACGAGAGAAGCGCGCATCGCTCGGCCCCCAACCTCCCACCGTAACCGGGAACTCCCTGAAATTTTCCTCCCCCTCGCTTCTACCACGGTTTTTTCCGTCATGGACGGCCCAAAGAATGTCATGCAGCTGCGTCTCCGGCCCGCCCAGGACGAAAAGCCCATTTTCTGTCATGATTTTTGTCATAGAAGTAGGAGCCCACCACATCTATGATGATACTGGGTTTTGTCACAATTATCGTCATAGAAGTGTCATATGTATGACAGAAAAAAAAAATCGTTTGGCCCAAAATGTCACGGATGTGTATTTTTTTTGTAGTGGTACTAGTACAACACTACCCTTAGGAATTGAATACCTTAATTAAGACACTCACGAAAAGAATACCTTAATTAATTAGCCGTGCGGCAACCTTCACCCAGTAGACAGAGAAGCGCGATGCGGCGGCACGCCGAGATAGCAGGGTCGAGGAGCAAAGTTTAGTGCGACTGCCGCCTGAAGTTCGACCTCCACTATGCCGCCATCATCCGTGATGGATGTGCTCGAATCACGTCGCCGCCGACCTCGGTGGTCGAGCTCCTCCTATCTCCTGCCATAGGCTGATCACCCACAAGTATAGGGGATCGCAACAGTTTTCGAGGGTAGAGTATTCAACCCAAATTTATTGATTCGACACAAGGGGAGCCAAAGAATATTCTCAAGTATTAGCAGCTGAGTTGTCAACTGAACCACACCTGGAAACTTAATATCTGCAGTAAGGTATTTAGTAGCAAAGTAATATGATAGTAGTGGTAACGGTGGCAAAAGGTAACGGTAGCAAAAGTAATATTTTTGGGTTTTATAGTGATGGTAACAGTAGCAGCGGAAAAGTAAATAAGCGAAGAACAATATAGGAAAAGCTTGTAGGCATTGGATCGGTGATGGAGAATTATGCCGGATGCGATCGATCATGTAACAGTCATAACATAGGGTGACACAGAACTAGCTCCAGTTCATCAATGTAATGTAGGCATGTATTCTGAATATAGTCATACGTGCTTATGGAAAAGAACTTGCATGACATCTTTTGTCCTACCCTCCTGTGGCAGCGGGGTCCTAATGGAAACTAAGGGATATTAAGGCCTCCTTTTAATAGAGTGCCGGACCAAAGCATTAACACATAGTGAATACATGAACTCCTCAAACTACGGTCATCACCGGCAAGTATCCCGATTATTGTCACTTCAGGGTTAACGGATCATAACACATAATAGGTGACTATAGACTTGCAAGATAGGATCAAGAACTCTCATATATTGATGAAAACATAATAGGTTCAGATCTGAAATCATGGCACTCGGGCCCTAGTGACAAGCATTAAGCATAGAAAAGTCATAGCAACATCAATCTCAGAACATAGTGGATACTAGGGACCAAACCCTAACAAAATTAACTCGATTACATGATAAATATCATCCAACCCATCACCGTCCAGCAAGCCTACGATGGAATTACTCACACACGGCGGTGAGCATCATCAAATTGGTGATGGAGGAAGGTTGATGATGACGATGGCGACAGATTCCCCTCTCTGGAGCCCCGAACGGACTCCAGATCAGCCCTCCCGAGAGAGTTTAGGGCTTTGCGGCGGCTCCGTATCGTAAAACACGATGAATCCTTCTCTCTGATTTTTTTCTCCCCGAAAGTGAATATATGGAGTCAAGGTTGAGGTCGGTGGAGCGTCAGGGGCCCACGAGGCAGGGGGCGCGCCCAGGGGGTAGGGCGCACCCCCACCCTCGTGGACAGGTGGTGGCCCCCGTGACGTAGATCTTTCTTCCAGTATTTTTTATATATTCCAAAATAATTCTCCGTTGATTTTTAGGTCATTCCGAGAACTTTTATTTCTGCACAAAAATAACACCATGGCAATTATGCTGAAAACAGCGTCAGTCCGGGTTAGTACCATTCAAATCATGCAAGTTAGAGTCCAAAACAAGGGCAAAAGTGTTTGGAAAAGTATATACGACGAAGACGTATCAACTCCCCCAAGCTTAAACCTTTGCTTGTCATTAAGCAATTTAGTTGATAAACTGAAAGTGATAAAGAAAAACTTTTACAAACTCGGTTTGCTCTTGTTGGTGTAAATATGTAAAGCCAGTATTCCGCTTTTCAGCAAAGATTATGAACTAACCATATTCACAATAACATTTAGGTCTCATGTTTACTCATATCAATGGCATAATCAGCTAGCGAGCAATAATAATAAATCTCGGATGACAACACTTTCTCAAAACAATCATGATATGATATGACAAGATGGTATCTCGCTAGCCCTTTCTGAGACCGCAAAACATAAATGCAGAGCACCTTTAAAGATCAAGGACTGATTAGACATTGTAATTCATGGTAAAAGAGATCCAGTCAAGTCATACTCAATGTAAACTAACAGTAATGGATGCAAATGACAACAGTGCTCTCCAACTGGTGCTTTTTAATAAGAGGATGATGACTCAACATAGAAGTAAATAGATAGGCCCTTCGCAGAGGGAAGCAGGGATTTGTAGAGGTGCCAGAGCTCGGTTTTGAAATAGATATGAATAATATTTTGAGCGGTATACTTTCATTGTCAACATAACAACCGAGAGATCTCGATATCTTCCATGCTACACACATTATAGGCGGTTCCCAAACAGAATGGTAAATTTTATACTCCCCCTCCACCAACAAGCATCAATCCATGGCTTGCTCGAAACAACGAGTACCTCCAACTAACAAGAGTCTCAGGGGAGTTTTGTTTGCGGTTATTTTGATTTGATTTGCATAAAACATGGGACTGGGCATCCCGGTGACCAGCCTTTTTCTCGTGAGTTAGGAGCGGAGTCCACTCCTCTTGAGAATAATCCGCCTAGCATGGAAGATACAGACATCCCTAGTTGATACATGAGCTATTCGAGCATACAAAATAGAAAGTTTATTTGAAGGTTTAGAGTTTGGCACATACAAATTTACTTGGAACGGTAGGTAGATACCGTATATAGGTAGGTATGGTGGACTCATATGGAACAACTTTGGGGTTTATGGAGTTGGATGCACAAGCAGTATTCCCGCTTAGTACAAGTGAAGGCTAGCAAAAGACTGGGAAGCGACCAGCTAGAGAGCGACAACAGTCATGAACATGCATTAAAATTAATCAACACTGAATGCAAGCATGAGTAGGATATAATGCACCATGAACATAAATATCATAGAGGCTATGTTTATTTTGTTTCAACTACATGCGTGAACATGTGCCAAGTCAACCCACTCGAATCGTTCAAAAGAGGATACCACCATATCATACCACATCACAACCATTTTAATAGCATGTTGGCATGCAAGGTAAACCATTATAAACTCCTAACTAATTAAGCATGGCATAAGCAACTATAATCTCTAATTGTCATTGCAAATATGTTTTTTTTCATAATAGGCTGAATCAGGAACGATGAACTAATCATATTTACAAAAACAAGAGAGGTCGAGTTCATACCAGCTTTTCTCATCTCAATAAGTTCATCATATAATCATCATTATTGCCTTTCACTTGCACGACCGAATAGTGTGGATAATAATAATAGTGCACGTGCATTGGACTAAGCTAGAATCTGCAAGCATTCAATTCAAGAGAGAAGACAAGGTAATATGGGCTCTTTGTTAGATCAACAATAATGCATATAAGAGCCACTCAACATTTTCATTATGGTCTTCTCCTCTCGACCCTCAAAGAAAAGAAACAAAACTATTTACACGGGAAAACTCCCAACAAGCAAAAGAAGAACGAGAAATCTTTTTAGGTTTTCTTTTTAATTACTACCACTACAGGCATGGAAAGTAAACTAGCTAAAAAGCCACAACTAATTTTTTTGGTTTTTTCTTAAGGTTTATCAAACATACAAGAAGAAAGCATAAAAAGGAAAATAAACTAGCATAGATATTACAGTGAAAAAGTATGAGCACCGACAACTAGCATGAATGTGTGAACATGAATGTAATGTCGGTGAGAAATACGTACTCCCCCAAGCTTAGGCTTTTGGCCTAAGTTGGTCTATGGCCACGGTTGGCCTGGCGGATATCCAAAGTTGTAGTTGGGGTTGTACTGATAAAAATACCCCTGGTGCCACTGGTTGGCGATCTCTTCCGGATTCCACTGATAAATAGACTGCCGGTGAGGATCAAATTGTGGTTCCGGCTCTGGCTCTGTAGCTGGTGTGGGGTTTCGGTAGGCGTGAATGGCCTCCGACGGAACAAGGTACTTGCCTGCAGATAAGTCAAACAAGGAAGGAGCAGGCAAAGTAATAGTCTCAGGGTGATTTTTATCAAATATCAGCTTGTACTTAAGCATCTTTTCCTTATTCTTAACGATAAAATCATGTGCTGCCATACTCTTATAGTCTAGAAAAACAGGAGGCAGCAACTTTTCTTCCTTCTCATAATGTCTAATAGGTATGTTAAAATGTGCAACGAGGTGCGAGGCAAAAATACCTCCCAAGATGGGGCCCTTAGTACAGTTAAGATTTAACCGCTTTGCAACAATAGAGCCCATACTAAATGTGTCATCACAGAACAAGGCATGGCACAAAATAACAATATCAGGGGCACTAAGGTTGCCACAGTTTCTGCGACCAATTAAGCATCTACTAGCAAATATTGCAAAGTAGCGTAAAACAGGAAAATGTATGCTAGTAATTCTTGCATCGGAAACTTTCCTCATTTCCCCTACAACAATTGTATCAATAAACCCTTCCACATCGTCACGACGTGGTTCCTCTACAGTGCCCTCGAAAGGGATCAAACAAACCCGACAAAAATCACGAAGTGACATCTCCTTATGCTCATCATATAAATAAAATTCCACCATAGGTGGTGAGCTCCTAGCATGGAAATGAAAGTTTTGCACAAAGATATTGGTGAGTCAGAGATACTGTTCGCGTTGGTCGTGGAGGAAGGCGGTGAGGCCTGCATTCTCAGCCAACTCATAGAAATCATCATCAATCTCAGCCGCTCTCAAGAAATCATCACAAGGCCATTCACACGGCCGGACCTCCGCGGTGCGAGGGAGATTATACTTGGGCTTCTTGTTCTCTTCACTTTGTTTATCCTTCGAGCTTCGACTCGATGAGCCCCTCAAAAATCTCCTCATCTTTTTCTGAATTTTTTAGCAACTTCAAAATAAAAGTGAACCAAACTCAACAAAATTGATAGCAACTACTCCTACAAGTGCCTAGAGACTATATCATGCATTAGAACTACTTGGGACCATATAAATTTGACATGCAAGCTCAAGAACAGGGTCACCTGGGCAGCAAAAATTTGCAATGAATAAAGCACTAGAACAAAACCTAATTGGACCATTGGAGGAGTCACATACCAAAGAACAATCCCCCAAAGCAGTTTTGTGAATGGAGCTGTGAGCTAGAAGATCGAAAATGGTAGCAAGATGAGCTTGAACTCGGGTTTGAGATGGTTAGTGATTTTTGTGGGAGTAAGAAGGAGTGTGTGGTAGCTGGAATAAGTGGAGGGGAGCCACTATGGGCCCACGAGGCAGGGGCGCGCCCTCCACCCTCGTGGGCACGTGGCTGCTCCCTCTGCTGTGTTTACAGTGCCAGATATTCTCAAATATTCTAGAAAAAATCATATTTAATTTTCAGGGCATTTGGCGAACTTTTATTTTTGGGGTATTTTTTATTACATTGATAATTCAGAAAACAGACAGAAATTACTATTTTTGATTTATTTAATATAAATAACAAAAAGTAAAAAGAGGATACAGAGAGTTGTGTTTTCTAAATTCATCCATCTCATGCTCATCAAAAGGAATCCACTAACAAGGTTGATCAGGTCTTGTTAACAAACTCACTTCGAAGAACATGAAACCGGAGAATTTTCGAATAACACTAGGTTACCTCAACGGGGATATGCATGTCCCAACAATAAGAATATCATATTTCTTCTTGACAGTAGGAAGAGGAAATTCAAAACCTCCAATAGTGATTTTTGAAATTTTTCCAATAGAATTGATACTGTGGACTTGAGGTTGTTTCCTCGGAAAGTGTACCATATGCTCATTACCATTAACATGAAAAGTGACATTGCCTTTGGTGCAATCAATAACAGCCCCTGCAGTATTCAAAAAGGGTCTTCCAAGAATAATATACATACTATCGTCCTCGGGAATATCAAGAATAACAAAGTCCGTTAAAATAGTAACGTTTGCAACCACAACAGGCACATCCTCACAAATACCGACAGGTATAGGAGTTGATTTATCAGCCTTTGCAAAGATATTTTAGTAGGTGTCAACTTATTGAAATCAAGTCTACGATATAAAGAGAGAGGCATACCACTAACACCGGCTCCAAGATCACATAAAGCAGTTTTAACATAGTTTCTTTTAATGGAGCATGGTATAGTTGGTACTCTTGGATCTCCAAGTTTCTTTGGTATTCCACCATTAAAAGTATAATTAGCAAGCATGGTGGAAATTCCAGCTTCCGGTATCTTTCTTTTATTAGTAACAATTTCCTTCATATATTTAGCATAAGGATTCATTTTAAGCATATCATTCAAACGCATATGCAAAAAGATAGGTCTAATCATTTCAGCAAAGCGCTCAAAATCCTCAGCATCCTTTTTCTTGGATGGTTTAGGAGGAAAAGGCATGGGTTTCTGAACCCATGGTTCTCTTTCTTTACCGTGCTTCCTAGCAACAAAGTCTCTCTTATCATAACGTTGATTCTTTGATTGTGGGTTATCAAGATCAACAGCAGGTTCAATCTCTACATCATTGTCATTACTAGGTTGAGCATCGACATGAGCATCATCACTAACATTATCACTAGGTTCATGTTCATTGCCAGATTGTGTTTCAGCATTGGAGATGGAGATATCATTGGGATTCTCAGGTGTGTCTACAACAGGTTCACTAGAGCATGCAAAGTCCTATCATTTTTCTTTTTCTTCCTCTTAGAAGGATTAGGTGCATCAACATTATTTCTCTGAGAATCTTGCTCAATTCTCTTAGGGTGGCCCTCAGGATAAAAGGCTCCTGAGGCACTTTACCTCCTCTAGTTGCAACTCTAACAGCAAAGTCATTATTTTTACTATTCAATTCATTGAGCAAATCATTCTGAGTTTTAAGTACTTGTTCTACTTGAGTGGTAACCATAGAAGCATGTTTACTAATAAGTTTAAGTTCACCTTTAATACTAGCCATATAATCACTCAGGTGTTCAATCATATAAGCATTATGTTTCAATTGTCTACCAACATAAGCATTGAAGTTTTCTTGTTTAACCATAAAATTATCAAACTCATCTAAGCATTGGCTAGCAGACTTATTACGAGGAATATCACCTTCATCAAATCTATAGAGAGAATTTACCTTTACTACCTGTGTTGGGTTATCAAGACCGTTTGTTTCTTCAATAGGTGATGAATTAAGGCCATGTATTTCTTCAATAGAAGGTAAATTCTTAACATCTTCAGCTTTTATACCTTTTTCTTTCATAGATTTCTTTGCCTCTTGCATATCTTCAGGACTGAGAAATAGAATACCCCTTTTCTTTGGAGTTGGCTTAGGAGTTGGTTCAGGAAGTGTCCAATTATTTTCATTGGTCAACATATTATTCAATAGAATTTCAGCTTGATCAACAGTTCTTTCCCTCAAGACACAACCAGCAGAACTATCCAGGTAATCTCTGGAAGCATTGGTTAGTCCATTATAAAAGATATCAAGTATTTCATTCTTCTTGAGAGGATGATCAGGCAAAGCATTAAGTAATTGGAGAAGCCTCCCCCAAGCTTGTGGGAGACTCTCTTCTTCAATTTGCACAAAATTATATATTTCCCTTAAAGCAGCTTGTTTCTTATGAGCGGGGAAATATTTAGTAGAGAAGTAGTAAATCATATCCTGGGGACTACGCACACAACCAGGATCAAGATAATTAAACCATATCTTAGCATCACCCTTTAATGAGAACGGAAATAATTTAAGGATATAATAGTAGCGAGTTTTCTCATCATTAGTAACAGGGTAGCTTTATCATTTAATTTAGTAAAATGTGCCACAACAGTTTCAGATTCATAGCCATAGAAAGGATCAGATTCAACCAAAGTAATTAACTCAGGATCAACAGAGAAATCATAATCCTTATCAGTAATAAAGATAGGTGAAGTAGCATAAGCAGGATCATATTTCATTCTAGCATTCAGAGTTTTTATTTAAGCTTAGCTAATAGTTTCTTAAGATCACTTCTATCATTGCAGGCAAGAAAGTCTCTAGCAGTTTCTTCATCCATAACATAACCCTCAGGAACAATAGGCAATTCATATCTAGGGGAGAATCTTCATCATCACTTTCATCAATATTATCAGTTTCAATAATTTCATTCTCCCTAGCCCTAGCAAGTTGTTCATCAAGAAATTCACCTCGTGGCACAGTATTATCAAGCATAGAAGTAGTTTCATCATAAGTATCATGCAAAGCAGAAGTGGCATCATCAATAACATGCGACATATCATAATTAATAGCAGAAGTAGGTTTAGGTGTCGCAAGTTTACTCAAAACAGAAGGTGAATCAAGTGCAGGGCTAGATGGCAGTTCCTTGCCTCCCCTCGTAGTTGAGGGAAAAATCTTGGTTCTTTGATCTTTCAAGTTCTTCATAATGATAAGCAGATATAAATCCCAAGTGACTCAAGGAATAGAGCTATGCACCCCGACAACGATGCCAGAAAATGTTCTTGATAACCCACAAGTATAGGGGATCACAACAATTTTCGAGGGTAGAGTATTCAACCCAAATTTATTGATTCGACACAAGGGGAGCCAAAGAATATTCTCAAGTATTAGCAGCTGAGTTGTCAATTCAACCACACCTGGAAACTTAATATCTGCAACAAGGTATTTAGTAGCAAAGTAATATGATAGTAGCGGTAACGGTGGCAAAAGGTAATGGTAGCAAAAGTAATATTTTTGGGTTTTATAGTGATGGTAACAGTAGCAGCGGAAAAGTAAATAAGCGAAGAACAATATAGGAAAAGCTCATAGGCATTGGATCGGTGATGGAGAATTATGCCGGATGCGATCGATCATGTAACAGTCATAACATAGGGTGACACAGAACTAGCTCCAGTTCATCAATGTAATGTAGGCATGTATTCCGAATATAGTCATATGTGCTTATGGAAAAGAACTTGCATGACATCTTTTGTCCTACCCTCCCGTGGCAGCTGGGTCCTAATGGAAACTAAGGGATATTAAGGCCTCCTTTTAATAGAGTACCGGACCAAAGCATTAACACATACTGAATACATGAACTCCTCAAACTACGGTCATCACCGGTAAGTATCTCGATTATTGTCACTTCGGGGTTAACGGATCATAACACATAATAGGTGACTATAGACTTGCAAGATAGAATCAAGAACTCTCATATATTGATGTAAACATAATAGGTTCAGATCTGAAATCATGGCACTCGGGCCCTAGTGACAAGCATTAAGCATAGCAAAGTCATAGTAACATCAATCTCAAAACATAGTGGATACTAGGGATCAAACCCTAACAAAACTAACTCGATTACATGATAAATCTCATCCAACCCATCACCGTCCAGCAAGCCTACGATGGAATTACTCACACACGGCGGTGAGCATCGTGAAATTGGTGATGGAGGAAGGTTGATGATGACGATGGCGACGGATTCCCCTCTCCGGAGCCCCAAACGGACTCCAGATCAGCCCTCCCGAGAGAGTTTAGGGCTTGGCGGCGGCTCTGTATCGTAAAACGCGATGAATCCTTCTCTCTGTTTTTTTTCTCCCCGAAAGTGAATATATGGAGTCCAGGTTGAGGTCGGTGGAGCGTCAGGGGGCTCACGAGGCAGGGGGCGCGCCCAGGGGGTAGGGCGCGCCCCCCACCCTCGTGGACAGGTGGTGGCCCCCCTGACGTAGATCTTTCTTCCGGTATTTTTTATATATTCCAAAATAATTCTCCGTTGATTTTCAGGTCATTCTGAGAACTTTTATTTCTGCACAAAAATAACACCATGGCAATTCTGCTGAAAACAGCATCAGTCCGGGTTAGTTCCATTCAAATCATGCAAGTTAGAGTCCAAAATAAGGGCAAAAGTGTTTGGAAAAGTAGATACGACAGAGACGTATCATAGACCAAGGATTGACCTCCTATGACGCCGCCACCGCCCACCGACCGAGGATTGACCTCTTGTGTGGTAGCCGCTGCCTAGGCCGCCGCCGCCATCTCTATATGCAGAGCGGCTGTTTTTTTACGGATATCTGCGGAGTGGCTGTTTGCACGGTATCACTGTAACTCAATTATACGGACAGGGTAGTACGTCACATACGGTTATGTAACGGCAACCGTGTCTAACCTACGTTGTCTTCTCACACGGTTTGGTGCAGAAATCGTGTGTGATGTTGTAATACCTAACACAGACGACATGTATAAACAGTGTGCCGTATACAACATATAGTGCCATAAGTAGTTCCTGACCGTTAGCTTATCCCCATAGTTTCCCCATTTCCTCCAAATCCCTACATAGCCTTCAAATTCCCTCGTGTGGTGCTGACATTGGGGGAATGCGGACGAGTGGTGCTGATGGTTTCGGTGCGGCTGCTCCTGCTCGTATCGCCGCCACGACGGCGGTCGCCGCCGAGCACTTGCCTAAGGTCATCATAAGGCAGGTGTACTACGGATCCGAATCGTCCTGTCAGGTTCCAATCTATCCCGATCTTTTTTAGCATGTCCAAAGTATAGCTCCTTGCTGAATCCGTCCTGAATGACACCCCCCTTCCCTCCAGGAAAGCGATCTGCCGCCGGATCTGGAGCATGACTCCAGACTCCCGCAACTCGAGTTCGACTCCGAGTTTTGCGCCACCAAGAAGTACCAAAAGCTGAGTTGTGTGCACGGGCACACTCCCGCTCGACGTGTATACACAGAGGGATTCGACGTTGGCAGGCGGTTTCTCAGTTTCCCCTTAGAGGTTAGTGCTAAGTTCATCATTTTACTTCAGTTAATTTCACCGCTCATCCTGAATACTATTTAACATTGGCAGGAATATGAGGCTTGTGCCTTTGTTAACTGGCTGGATGAAGAATGGCATGGCAGGGCTCAGAGTGTTATCACCAAGCTCACAGAAGATAACATAAAGCTGAAGAAGAAACTAGTTGATCTGGAATGTATAATCAGTACGATGAAGAAAGAAAGAATCAATCACATCCAACAGATGAAAGCAAGAGACAAGAAGGAACTAGCATGTGTAGTTCTGGTTGTCACATTAGCCATGTTCTATGCGCTGTTTGCAATGATGATTAGGGGTTTTGTTTGACAGTATTGCTAAAGCACATCTAGATGTGCTCTAAGTAATGCGCATCTAGGTCCTATGCCATTGATGTTACGCGATGATTTGTGCAAATATTTTCCTTTTTTGTCTTTTTTTCTTTTTCTTTGTAGTTTGATTATTACTGGCTTTATCAATAAGAAGAGCTCAATGTATTGCTTGCCAACTGTCCTACTCCATTCGTACCGGTACCGGTGCATAATCCCAAAACTCGTTCCTTCTTTTTGTCCTGAAAAAATAAAGCAGCCAATAGGAGTCCTACGCAACCCCGGGAATTTGGAGCGGCTGGGTACAAATAATTGCGGTTGATTATATCAGCGGTTAGATAATACATCAACCCCCGCTTCAATTGGCATTTTCTCTTCTCTGCATACCCCGCTTAAGTGTCCACCATCTTCATCATCCCCGGCAGGCCGCGCTACGCACTGGAACACACTCTGCAGCCATGTCGAGCGACAACGAGGACGACAGTTCGGCCAGCAGTCTGGCGCCCGATGATAGGTCAACATCGGAATCATCCCGGTCATCTTCCATGAGTCCGACGTCGAGCCCAGACCTTGATTATATCCGGATCATGGAAGGGACGCCGCCTTCGGAGTCGCCAGACGACAACCAGACAGACGAGGAGCCGTCGGAGGACGGAGAAGAGGAAGACAATGATGAGGAGGAGGAATGTCGGACAAGGAGGAGGACGTCGACGACAGCAACAACGATGACGACGGCTGCGGCGATGAAGAGCCAACAGTCACCGGCAAGAAGTGTCCTGCCAAGACAATGTCGCGGGGCCATCCAACAACAACAACAACAAGGACTAAATTAAGCAGACTATACATATCTCTGTTTCCATTCGCTCATATTAACTTTTTATCTATGTTTATCCTGTCAATCTCATCACAAACGGTTAGTAATAAGCATTCGATAGAGATCTTCTACATTATCACACACAGGTTCGTTTGTTGAATTGTGTGCCCTGATGAGCACACAATTCACAAAAAAAGTCTATATGGGCTGTCTATAATGATCGCACACAATTCTGATTATCGGCCTATTTGCCGGGTATCACACACATCTTGTTACGCCGAATCATTTGTGTTCACCTCGATCATCGCAAACAGTTCATCAGATGAATTGTATGTCGTATATCGCACACACATTGATATGGTTGCCCATTTCTGTTGTTCTGTCTAATCGTAAATAGTTCGTATGGATCAACCGTATGCTCAACATCACACACGCAACTAAAATCTGAACCGTGTTTGATGTGCCCGCCATCACAAACGGCCTGCACCTTTTTTACGGTTATTTCACACCACTGTTTGCGATTATTGCATCGCACACAGTTTCTTTGAAGAGTCTCTGATCGTAGTGTCGCGTTAGCAGCATCCTACAGTAGTGGCAGAGCATTGAGACAGACATTAAGTTGTATCCAAGGGATTCAACAAGCATCACTTTATCCATGTGTTGATCCTTTGAGATAGCAACTCTACCGAGGCCCAATACCTTGTTTTTACCAGTGTTAGTGAACGTGATGTGGCTTTTAGTAGATGGACATAGGGTTGAATCCATCAGAAGACTTCGATCACCAGTCATGTGGTTAGTGCATCCACTCAGTAGCTTTTGGAGTCGTACCCTACAGTGCAGTTAGCGGGATAGGCTTCACCAAGAGTATTGTGAAGCACAAACATATAACGAACAAGCATACTATCAAAGTTACGATTCTTGTTTGGTAAGATAGGATGCTCGTCAAGAAACCCTGGGACGAAATACATGGTAAGACCATTTTGGCACTTCATCTTGCATCTCACAAGACGTTTTACATCCCCAACATTGTCTTCAGAAGTCTGTTATTTCTGGCTAGAGACCTTTCCCTTGGCACCTCGTGCCATGAAGCAGTAGGTCAGAGCAGAGTCATCCTCATCATCGGCTTCAGCGTCGGCGCTGTGACCATTGTCTTCAGTGTTGAAGATGGACTTGGCGATGAATGCCGAAGCTAGAGCCAGGCTTGCCATGCCTGAATCAGACTCCTCCTCAGACTCCACCTCTGCCTCCTCAAATGCAGACTCCTCCTCTGAATCCATTTCCTTGCCAATGAATGCACGTGCCTTGCCAGATGAGCTCTTCTTGTAAGACGAAGACTTTGATGAAGACTTTGAAGAAGACTTTGAGGATTTCTTCTTCTTGTTGTCATCATAATCATATTCCTTGCTCTTCTTTTTTTCTTAGCTTCCTTGTCCCATTGAGGACATTCAGATATGTAGTTGCCTGGCTTCTTGCATTTGTGGCATGTTTTCTTCTTGTAGTCACGAGAGGAAGCCTCATTATTTCTTGAGCTGGATCTTGTAGTCGAGCAGATCCGGGTGAAAAACCTGCTCTCGGCTAGTTGCCACGGTCTGTAATGATGGCGCTATTTTGTGTCGTCCCCTTCTTGAAGGCATTGCCGTGGAATCCGCTACCTCCGGGGGGAACCCTAGATCAGTCGATCGGATGACGGCGGAGCTCTTGTGCCCCCCATTGGGGGCGTCATTCTTGGAGATGTGCATTGGCTCGAGGGACCTGTGGACAGTTTCAATGGTGGAACCGCGTCTCATGTGATGCATCGACAACGTGGAGACTCGGCGGCGTGGCGCAGCAGGGTCTCGGCAAAGGATGTGTGATGATGGACGCACACAGGGAGGTGATGTCGTCTGGTGCTGTGGTGGCGTCGACTGCAGGCCTGGCAAGGTCGATGCGTCAGTACCTGCTCTGAAGTTGGATTGGAAGACGGTGGCGACGGCCTCTGCAGCGTGCACATGCGATGCCCGTTGAGAGTGCGCCGGACCAGTATGTGACCCAGATCCAGCAATTCGGCTTGGTTGGGGCCTCCGGCTTTAGATGTTGGACTTTGATGTGAGGTCTGGGTATGCAGTCCCGACAATCTACACCCCTTCATCCAGTGGATAGGAGTAGCAACAGTTATTGTCAAGATGGTGGCGTCAAACTCATTGATGTATTACTTTGTAAGGTCTTGATGAATAATTAATAAAATGGTTGCATGCATCGTCTTGATGCAGAGGCCGGGGGTCATCCTTCTTTTCGAAAAAAAATCATCTTGATGCTTTAATAAAATACCCTTTATATAAAAAGTTGAACCACTCCTCGTTTGCCAGTGCTCCAAGGGAATATGCCTTCCTCCCTTCGTGCTCCTTCCGATCCGTATTAACTATCGCTGATTTATACTAAAATATCGTTTTTAAAAAAAAGCTGCAGACTACATATTGTATTACTTTGGGCTTTCGATGTTCACATTATGTTCTGTTATTTAAGTGTACATGATTCCTAATCATATATCCACTGCCAACCATTTCTGAAAAAACTTAGGCATCGCATGTATATGCGCAAAGTTCAGAGAATGCTATTATGAATTTCTGATACATAATACATTACTCGTACAAACGGGTGTGTTTCCATGAGACTGTCAGAGCAAGGAGCTGCTACAATTTAGACACAATGCACACATCTGATTATTTTGTCATCCTCATTTAGCTCTGGGTGTCTTATCAGTTTCAGTGTCCTCAATTGTTCATACTGTCACTAATTAAAACCCGGTCAATCATTGTTTTGAAACAGAAAAATGGCAAGCAAAGGTGGGAAAAGGGAGCTGTTGGTTGACGTGTAACCAGAAGGTACGCAATAATCATAATCATGCAGAATTATATAACTAACCTAGTTGATTAGTACATACAAAGCTGAGTCATTAGTGGCTATAATGATCACCATGGGTACGGGCAATTCCTTTTTAATTATATTCAAATATATATTTCGGCAAAAGCCCGAACGATTTTTTAGGAAAAAGCGAAGGGCCAATCCATTACTCGTTACTTTGATACTTTCTGGACCCGTTTTATGGTTGCGTCAGTGTCTGAAATATCATTGTACCCAGCACTGCAAGATACTTGTTACTTTTGTTAGACCTTTTGCAACTTTCAGCGAATAGCTCCCGAAAAGAGATTGTACCAAGTATTAAGTAGCATAAAGCATTCTGTCATATATTCATCTATACTGCAATCTCGTGCCGCAAAAGAGAAATAGCTTACTCCGTAGATGTGCGAAAAGTTATGTTTCAATTTGGGCAGTTGAGTGTATGCACTAGATGTACATAAATGAACCAACAAGCCGGCAACCTTAAATTGTCAAGGTGCTCAAGGATTTAGAGGAGGATAAAGCTATCCATTTATCATATGTACATTATTCTTAGGTAATGGAGAAGAGCACCTCCCCCAGACTCTGCAACAGAAGATGCACACTGCCTAATTCATCACAAAGTGATTACAAGAGAAAAGGTCACGGGATGCTTTTATTTTTTAAGAAGAGATCATAAGCTACAGCTCAAGAGACGATGAGAACTCAGTGGCACCTGCTCAGTGGTAGAACCAAGCCCATGTGCATGTGAAACATCATCTTTCATCTGAGAAGAGAGAGGACATGGCCGAATGAAAGGTGAATAAATTTTGGAAAGGGTTCTCGGGAAATCTTTAATTGATATATTCTCGATATTAATATATTTCCTTTATGAAAAAAATGGCGTCTTTAATTCTGAAAGTGACCCTTTCAACATTATTCTTGTTCCTGGTAAATGGATGATTCCCTAACTTCGGCTTTTTCTCCATGAATATTTGAATTTGGTAACCACTTGTCATTTACTTCAGTTTCATGAAGGTATCTTTGTTAGAATATATTTGAACACTTATATTATTATTTTTGGACGAACACTAATTTTAAATTACTCTAACCTTCTAGGTGCCACATCATCAAGAGTTATAGAAATCATTCAAGAAACATCCATGTAAGGGTCTCAAGAGTCAAGATGTCTTACCAATGTCTCACATTAGATTTTTTTTTTTAGATTTTTCAGAATGTCTGCAACTTTATTTCTTCACTGTACTCAAGGATTAAGAGGATAATGTTCTCCATTTCAGAAATGTACATGTAAAAGCATCTTTAGTTTGAGAAGAGAGAGACCAGCTAATCCTCCTTTTCGAAGAAAAAAATTCTAATACCAAAGGTTCATTTCATGGCTGAAAAAGCTTCCAGGGCATATTTAAATTTCTAAACAATTTACTTTTGTCATTTCGTCATGGTATCTTTGTTAATTTTTTAAGAATTATTCTCATCATTGTATTGGTTTTTTGGACGAATTCTACTTTAATCTATTGTAGCCTTCTAGGAGCCACATCATCAGAAGTTATAGAAACATCGCAAGATGCCTTTGAATGTCTTACACTAGAATTCTTGTAGATTGTTCAAAAAAGAATCCGGCTGCATCCAATGAATGGGGCATGAAAGTCAGGTCAAGGAGCAGTAGCCTTTGCAAGTTTGCATAAAAGATTGATCATAGGAAAACCTAAGGACAGCTCAAGATTCTGCACATACATTGCTTCCATCAGAGATAGTAACTAAACTCATGGAGCCAGGAATATTTCTTTTAATTATGACCTGAAATGCTGTTACATTTCTATCAACAGGGTAGCTGCTACATACATATATACATATGTTTATTTCTGAAAACAGTCAGCTCACAAAAATCCAACATTAATATTTCTGATCCAGGCAAATAAAATTAAAATGGCCTCACAAACTACGTTTTCACTCATCGGTTCCGGATAATCTGCTGGATCAGAGAGAACAACATCCACGTCAGAGAACACAAATTGTGGAGATATTCATGAATGGGACTCGTGGAGCTGCGTGAGCCAGTCATACGACTTGATTAACAAAATGAAATGTTCTCACTGCAAGTTGCAACTAAAAGTTTGTCATGTGTGAGATCAGGAGGCACCTAAAACTATCTCAGCAGCAGTCATTAGGACAACGCAGAGCCGGGCAAGGATTATATAATGTATGTACCTTGTCAGAAGAGAGAGTAAGCAACAGCAATATAGTAGCGGCCAAGTTGCCGGTGCTGATGCCGAACGTATCCGTTTCGATCTTCCCGGGGAGAAAATTATGGCAGGTTAAGTACCAACAGCTTCTACCTGTACATGGACATATACATTTTGTATGATACGTAGTACATATACATATACTAGCGTCCAAGTATTCCAAGGATTAACCAAATGTGAGGGATTAACTAACAGATTTGTCGCCTAACTCTCGTCCAGGTTTTTTATTTCAAATTGGCCCCAAATACTCGTAGGCTTCACACCAATCGGTCTGCACGTAGGTAGGTTAGCCTGCCTGCCAAGTCAAAACTCTACTATGCTTCCAATCATGCTGCAACAAAACGGTGGGCGCTGCCGAATTAAGAGAACACATTCGATCACAGTCAAGGGGGCAACTTGTTAGCTGTTACCACATCAGGATTTGTTTTAGTCGGCATTGTAATATCTGAAAATTAATCGGTCACGGTCTAGCGGGTGTAACATAGTAGTGTGTAAGCATCTTTGCCCAGATCAGCTGTACTTTTTCCTTTCATCTTTGTTGAAATGACAGGAGCTTTGCCATCATCCATTGGTAGAAGAGGTAACGGGGTACCAAACTAAGCAACACAGGCTGCACACAAGGCTTTGGTTACGAAAAGAAATAGCTGCAAACCGTGCTGATGCAAGTCCTCCATTGCCTGAAAGTACTGTGATATATAGTTACATATGCGCATGCATGACTGCACTTGTCATGGGAGCCACTCACTGTGGGTAAGTACGCTCTAGAGGGCAACAGGACTATCATGTCTTAGCTCAGAGTCGCTTGTCTTGGCTTCCCGAACCTTCCACGCCCCAACCTACCGGCTCTTGCCTGATTCTGTCGTATGGATCCATCATGATATCTTTGTATGTTTCCTCCGACCGATCGTCTAAACTTGTTTATGCCTGTCGTGGGACAGACTGGGAATAGTCCATTGCCCAGGAGGTCAATGTCAATCGTCAAGTGGCATCAGCAGGTTAACATTTCCAGCAATAGTTTTGGAGCCACTTGCTTCGCCAGGTGCGCCTGCGATCAGGCGCAAGAACGTCCACAAACCTGTAAATTAAGATACATTTACCAAACTTATCATCGCCAGCTTTCACATGATCACGATGTGTCTTAGTTTACAGGTCGATGGACAGGCAAGTTGATCGTTTCTTTCCCATTTGGGGCCGGTCCGTCGACGCCGCCGGTGCTCGCTGATAGGGCGGTAAAGACAAGCCGATCAGGTTCGTTAGTTAATAACGGAAGGCGAAATTATTGCCGCCTGCAAGAGCGCACCGGACACATCAGCCTGCTTTGGAGTTTTACGGGGTTGGCTGTTGGCATGCATGCATGCATGCATGTGCGGTCTGACCTTGTGATTGTATGTGAGTGTAGCTTCTTAACAAGATTAGCTCATAAAGTAAGCACTTAGGCGATGTAACCCGCTATATAACAATGTACTGCGGGGCCTGCATTTTATCATAAGATCATTATTAGTTGGTGGTGATTGGAAGGACCGGGCTGAGCTCGATCGATCGGTCCCTCGCTAATCATGCGAGTAAACTATGCCCTCCGGGTTGTAGTTTCATATGCGGGCACGCTAGCTAACTGGTCGACATATCGGTCTCGATCATGATCGTTTCCTTTCGTCCGGTTGATTGCGATCGATGGAGATATGTGCAGGAGCAACAGCATATACAAAGCTAACGAGCTGTGAGGGGCGATCCAGCAAACAGGTAGTATGGCTATGGTAATGGGCAGTGTGTGTATAAGAGCATCTCCAACATGCGTTGGTCGCGCCGCGCGCAAAAAACACATATGCCGCGCGCGCATCGGCTGATTTGGCGCGGCGTGTTGCGCCCGCTCCAGCAGCCGCGCTAAAATGCAGCGCGCGCGCCGCTCTAGCAGCGCGCAAAAAAATAGCGCGCGCTCATTCTAGGCTATTAGAAAATAGATAGATTGTATAGATTTTAACAATACAAAGGTATTTTACATCGGAAACATAGATTGCATAATAAAACACGAGATAGATTGCATAAAAAAACTAGTCTAAGTTGCTATCATCACTATCGTCGTCCTCCTCGGCGGTGTCGTCCGAGGTATCCAGCCAGATGTCCAACCACCGATCATCATCCGGCGTGAAGAACGACTGCCCACCTGCTTCAACGAGATCGGACAGCGCGTTCGCCAACGCCTTGCGCCACGCCTGTCCAACCGCGCCTCGCGGCGCCTTCGCGTGTCCTCCTCGCGACGCCTTGCCCAGTAGGATTGCTCGTAGGCGACGTTCTCCGGGTGGCGGCGGCGCCACTCCGCCATGACCAGCTCGTCCTCCTGGGCGACGAGGAGGCGGCGCTGCCGCTCGGCGTGCTCCGCACGGTCTTGTGCCGTGTTCAGACGTGGCGGCGGGGCACGGTCGAGCGCTTGCTGGAGCGTGTAGACATCCTGGAAGTTCATCTGGCCGCGCGGCCGGCCTAGGCGCCACGCCGCCGCGTCGTACGCGCGGCCGGCCTCGCGCGCCGTCCCGTACGTGCCGAGGCCAAGCCGGAGATCGCCGGAGCGTATCTCCGCGTAGTAGCCGCCGTTGGGGCGCAGGCGGGCGCCGCGGTAGCCGGACGCTCCTCGGCGACGCGGCGGCATGGCGACGCGTCGGTGGCGGGACGCCGGGACGGCGGAGGCGCGTCGGTGGCGGGGCACTGGAGCGGCGCGTGGCAGAGAGAAAGAGGAAAAGGAGAAGAGGAGACGTGGAGAGGCGCGTGGCGCGCGCCGCACTTTATAGGCGCGCCGAAAGCGGCACGCAAAAGATGGCGCGCGCGCAAGCGGTTTTCGCGCGCATGGTTTTCCTGCCGCCGCTGGAGCGCGGCAAAACGCTCCGCGCGCGCTAAAGGCTGCGTTTACCGCGCGCGCACGTCATTTCGCGCGGCTGTTAAAGATGCTCTAAGACACTGAACCGTGTTATTCAATCAGTTCATGCTAGGCAACAACTGACAGGTTCTGTAGGGGCAAGGCAACCCTAGTATATGATGATCCGTATAAAAGTATACTCAATCGGTCCATGAAAATGTACATATAGAAATTTATAGAGTGAAGTAAAAAAATGCATTGCAAAGGTGCAAGCCCACCATCTCTCTCCTCTTTAAGGATGTGTTTGTTTGGGCTGCAGCTTCATCGGCTGCGGCTGCAGCTGTAGCTGAAAAGTTGGAGCTGAAATGCAGTCGTTTGATAATTATGTTGTAGCAGCTGCGGCTGTAGCTGAAACATGTTGAAATGACTAGAACGTCCTTTGTTCTTGTGTTTTGTGTAGATTGGATTTAAGTGTTGACTATACTATTTTAACAATAAATTACCCCACCCGTAATGAGCTATGTGCATGTAGAAAGTGAAAGACAAATATTTTTTCTACGTTAAAGTGCATTAGGAAAATGAAAATACACTTTTTTGTGGATAAATTTTAAATACCAAACATACATTTATTTGTGGACGGATGAACTATATTGTTTCTCATCAATCGGGAAAGTAGCGATGTCGGCTCAGTGCTGTCAAATTTCGTGGGAGGTAGGCCAAATCCAAGAGTTAGCAAGAGAGGCATATTGTTTCAGGAACAAGCAAAATTTGGCTTTTCGTGGCCACATGGCGCTGCGATAGGAATTAAAATTTAGTTCGTGTATTAAAATAATTAATTTGTTAAAATATGTTCCAGAATTATTAAAATGTTACGACTTCCTTAAAATATATTTAGGAATTTTAAAACTATGTCATTAATTAAAAAATCACAAATTTAAAAAGATATTCATGGATTTAGAAAACGATCTGAATTTTAAAAGTGTACAGACCTATTAAAATGCTGTGCATAATTATTTTAAAAATCATGAATTTAATAAGTTTCTTGTATTTATACATGAATTTTATAAAAATACTCGTGATTTTTCAAAAAAAATCATAAATTTTAAAAATATAAAGAAAAGAAAAGAAACAATAAAGAATGAAAAGACACAAAAAATCTAAAAAATAAATAAACTGACAGAAAAATGAGAAGAAACAAATAATGCTCACGCATTTGCTCATTGTCCAGTGACTGATGCACGGAATAAGATTCCCTTCTTGCGGTGCCAGAGGCCGCACCAAAGTTGGCATCACATCTTGAACCTCGACCCAATGTACACAGATGCTTGACGCGCACGACATCGGCCTTCCTACATGATCCAATTTTCATGACTTTTTGTACATTGGTTGATAAAAGCGATATTATTTAGGAATCGTAGGAATATGATATGATAGGATCTCTCAAAATTAAGGTTGACGACGAGACGGTTCGCGGCGAGTAAGGCCCAATTGAACTCGGCCCGGTTGCCTGCCCATTAGATTATCCCTCAGCATATCTCTGTCGATGCCCTTGTATCCATGGAGCCCATGGGCACAAAGAAAAAGTGAACATCCAATCAACTTAGGATCATACACAATGGAAAATTCTATTTGACGCTTTGTTCGTCTAAATATCGACTTCACACACAAAGTGCCAATCCGTGGGCTGACCACTAGACAGCGAGCAGTAAGTTCTTTCAACGGCTTTCTTCTATTTTTCCACTAGAGAATTTTTTCCCCTGGTTTTTCATGTTAGTTTTCTTCGGTTTATTCTAGTTTACTTTATTCTTTATTTTTTGTCTTTTCTTATTTTTTTACGTTTTACAATTCATGGATATTTAGAAGTTTAGGAACAATTTATGAATTGGGATTATTTCTAAATTTGCGAAAATTATAAATTCATAAACATTTTCTTAATTCAGAAACAATGTTAAATTGGTGATCACCTTTTAAAATAGTCAAACCAAAAATTCGTGATGTTTATAAAATATAGAATTTTTTATTTTATTTTTTCTGTTCACTATTGAATTTCAAAATAAGGGCTTTCTTTTAATTCCAAGATCATTTTTAAAATATATTATTGTTTTTAACATTTCCAACTATTTTCTAAAAATAATGAACATTTTGTAAGTGATGATCATCTTTTAAACGGGAAACACGTTTTAAAATTCATGAGAAAATTAACGGGCAAGGGATCTGTTGACCTGTATATCAGCATATAGTTTCTCATTGATCGGGAAAGTACCGGCACCGGTTCAGTGTTGGCAAATTTCGTGGGAGGGAGGCCAAATCCAAGAGCTAGCTAGAGACGCATTGGTTTTATGAACAAGCAAATTTTGGCTTTCCGTGACCACATGGCGCTGCGATAGGAGTGGGAATTTGCTGTTTTATAAAAAGAATCTAAAAATCCAGAATTATAAAATGTTCTTTTAAAAATAAAAAATTCAGAAATAATCCCTTAACTAAAAATGTTCTAATACTTTTTAAAAATATGCATGAATTTAGAAAATTTCTAGATTTTCTAAAATTTTACAAACATTTTAAGAAAGGTCCGTCTAATTTTAAAAAAAAAATCATAAGCTTTGATATATTTAAAAAAGCAGGAACTTTATATAAAATGTTCATGATTTTTTCACAACAAACTGTTCGTGATTTTTAAAAAGTAAAAATAAAGAAAAAGACACAAATTAAAAATAAAATAAAGTAAAATAAGGGGAAATGAGAAGGAAAAAAAAGACACCTCGCCCAACACTTGGCCACCCCAAAAGCTCGCACATTAGTTCATGGTCTAGCGACCCATGCGCAAAATAAGATTGCATTGTTGCAGTGACGAAGATTGCACCAAAGCTGACATCACATCTTGAATATTGGCCCAACGTACAAAGACGCTTGACGTGCATGATCCAAATTTCATGACTTTGAGGATATACACTGATTTATAAAAAGCGATGTTGTTTAGGAATCTTAGGAATATGATATGGTAGGGTCTCTCAAAATTAAGGTTGGCGACGAGACGGTTCGAGGCGAGTAAGGCCATATTGAACTCGGCCTGCCTGCCCGCTCATGAGATTATCCCTCGGGATAATCTTTGTCGATGCCTTTGGGCACATAGAAAAATTGGACACACAATCAACTTAGGGTCACACGCAATGGTAAAGCAAATCCTATTAGACGCTTTGTGTGTCTAAATGTCCACTTCACGTATGAAACATTGATCCTTCTCTTGGCCAGTAGAAGACGAGCAGTATGTTCGCTCGATGGCTTTCTTCTGTTTTTTCGTTGGAGATTTTTCTTCTGGTTTTTCCTGTTAGTTTTCTCTTTGGTTTCTTTCTAGTTTTTTATTTTTTTTATTTATTTGTGTTTTTCCTTTTCTTCATGGTTTACCTTCAAATGTTCGTGAACATTTACAAATTTAGGAATAATTTTTGAGTTGGCCAAAAATAATAATTCATATAAACATTTTCTTAATTCACAAAAAAATTAAATTGGTGTTCTTCTTTTAAAATTTTCAATAAAAATTAAATTCATGATTCTTTCAATTATACTATTTATAAAATTCATAAAAAATTAATTTATTTTTAAAATGCATGAACCTTCTTATATATAAAAAACATTTTTAAGGTTAGATTATTATTTTAAAATTTCCCAACCATTTTCAAAAATTAGTGAACATTTTTTTAAGTGATGACCATTTTTTAACAGGAAACACTTTTGGAATTCATTAAAAAAATGTTCTCAAACATTTTCAAGTTCTCAAACGTCTGGTTATAAAAAAAATTCAAGAAAGGTTTTTAAAAATTCACAAAGGTTTTCTAATGTATTTTTAATTTTGAGAACATTTTCAAATTTCGTCCACAATTTTAAAATCCCTAATTTTTTCCAGAATTCGTGCACATTTTTTAGGACATCTGTTTTTTAATTTTAGTGTAATGTACAGCCGTTGGTTTTTTGGTGGAAAACCAACCGAAAAACTAAAGGGAACTGAACTCTCGAAATTGACTAGAGTTGCTAACATTTTTTAACCAAATCCCTCCTGGCTGTCACATGAGAGAGGGTGGGGGTGTTGAAACGCAATAAATCAAGCAATCAGTGCTTTCTGCAAAATTATTTGAAAAGTAGCGGTTTCTGCAATGGATTAATGATTAGGTGCTTTTCTGTAAACCTAGCCACAAATGTGATAGTTTTTTTTTTGCAACTAACTCCTTATTTTCATGAGCTATTCTCATGTGATGAGGATGGGGCTTGCCTGCTCCCCACATATACTCCCATCCGTGCTCCCATCTGGTTTAACGGACGAGATTGTTTTATGTGAAGGCCCACGTCTGCACCTTCCCTTTCCTTCCCCAGCGTCTCTTCTCCTCGTCCCTTCCTCTGTAACTCATCATCGATCATGGCGTCCGCCTCGCGCGATCCCAAAAAACTTCAGCCGGCTTCTATCAAGAAAGATCGATCGATTGATCATTCGATCGACTGGTGTGTATATGAACGCTTGCCGGAGCTGATCACGAAAGCTGACATGAATAAAGCCTCATATCATATGATATGCGTACACCATGGCCGGTGGCCGGAGGGCACCACAGTACAGTGCGGGTAGGGGCCAGGACATGGGATAGATGCTACTTAGCTAGTCCTGAGCGAGCGAAGGACCGACTGCGGACTACATGCCTAATTTTACCGGCGCCGCTCTTATCTTTTTCATGGCTGCTGCAAGGACCCACTGCTGTAGTAGCACGAGGAACCTGGAATCCCTTTCGCCACAGTGTCCTGTGTTCTCATCGCCGGGCGACTCACAGTGTTCCTTCGATTTTGGTCGTGATATTTTTGGGTTAAGAGATTGATAGAAGCCGGTTGGAGATTTTTGGGATCGTGCGAGGCGGACGCCATGATCAATGATGAGTTACAGAGGAAGGGATGAGGAAAAGAGACGCTGGGGAAGGAAAGGGAAGGTGCAGACATGGGCCTTCACATAAAACAACCGCGTCCGTTGAACCAGATGGGAGCACGGATGGGAGTATATGCGGGGAGCAGGCAAGCCCCGTCCATGTGATGAATCCCTTCGTCCTCTCTCGGCGGCTTGTGGTGTGTCACATAGGAGATGAATGGAAGGTTGTGCGTTGCGTTTTTCGATAAAGAAATTAGCGACAATCTTTTCAAATTTGACCATTGAATGCACATGGGAAGGATGATTCCTGGCGTGTTTTTTCGCACAGGAATTGGCTGGTTCTCAAAGAAGAGATTATTTCAGCAGTACAAGTTTTCTTCTAAACTAGTATCATGCCAGCGGCTGTTAGGGCATCTCCAGCCGTTGGCCCCCCAGGAGGGGCAAAAAATCGCCCCCTGGGGCGCACCGGCGCTAACCGCGCACTGGGGACGTGATGCCCCCCAGTCGCAGCCCCCCACGGGTTTGTAAAATGTTTAAATTCGGCGCAAACACAACGCAAACACGGGCGAGTTCGTTCAAATTTAAACATATTTTACAAAAAAGAAAAAAAAACTACCGCGGGCTACCCCCGCCGTCTCCATCGCCGCCCGCCTCGCCGCCCACGCGGTTCTACATGCCGAGGAGGCTGTAGAACCGCGTGTAGTCACCGTCGTCGTCGTCGCCCCCGCCTACGCCTCCGCCGTCCCTGCTGCATCCCTTCCCCGGTTGGCGCGATGGGTTGGACGGTCCGGGGGCGTCGTCGTCGTCGCTATCAAGGACGATGAAACCGTCCCAGTCCTCGCGCCCACGTTTGCGGGCGGCGATCTCCTCCAGGGCCCGGCGCTGCCGGACCATCTCCTCGCGCACGTAGTCGTCGCGCGACCACCGCATGGCGTCCTCGTCAGAGAAGCCGCGCCGGGCTATCTCCTCATACTCCGGGGGGAGGCTGGACTCCAACTTGGGCTCGACGAGGGTGCCGGAGCTGCGGGTACGCGCGCTGACAGGCGTGTCCTAGGGCTCCGGCTTGACGGGGCGAAGGTGGAGGCAGGGAGAGCCGCCGGAGCTGCGGGCACGCGCGCTCACAGGCGTGTCTGGGGCTCCGGCTTGACGGGGCGGAGGAGGAGGCAGGCAGAGCCGCCGGACGAGGAGGAGGACGCCCCGGTCTCTATGCGCCTCGGCCTCCAGGAGCTTCACTGGCGGCGTGAGAAGGACGGAGGAGCGGGATACTCGAGGCGCGGCGTGTTGCCGCCCTCGATGTACTCGAGGACGGCCTCCAACGTGCGGCCGGGCACGCCCCACCACCGGCGCCGGCCATCGGAGTTGAGCCTGCCGGAGGGCACGACGCCGTTGGTGGCCTCGAGCTGCTCGGCGTGACAGCGACGGAAGTAGGGTTCCCAAAGCAGGTTGTCGGGGGCGTACCGTGGCCCCTCCCTCGCCGCCCGCGGCAGGGACGCGCGGATGCGTGCGATCTCCGCACGCCGCGTCACCCCGGTGGGTGGTGGTGGCACCGGCACGCCGCCGGCGCTGATCCTCCAAGCCCCGGGCACCCGCATGTCCGGCAGGACCGGGTACTCAGCCTCGAAAAGGAGGCGAGCCTCGTCCTCATGCAGATGACGGCGCCCGAATCCGTTCGCGGCCGCGCCGTCTCCTGGGAAACGCTCGGCCATGCTTTCTCAATTGGTGGGTGAGAGGAGGAAAGGGGAAGAAATGAGCGCGTCGTCGGCGGATGATCGGGGTGAGCCTCTCCGGCGCGCTTGTAGTCGGCTTTTATAGGCGGAGGCGCCGCGTGGTAGGCTTGGCCGACGTGTTACGCATGGCGTGATTGCGTGGCGGCCGAGGGACGCGCCGCCCAGCCTTCACTGCGCCGCCCGTGAGGCATCAATGGAGGCTGACCGGCGCGGCAGCGCGCGGCAGCTTTGGCATTGATTCGCCGCGGGAAACGAGGTGATGAGGACGGCGAAGGGGCGAGAAGAGGGTAGAGTCGCTGACGCGGCGGGCCCACGGCTCTTCGCGCCAAAAACGATTCGTCCGACGCCCCCGAGCGACCCCCAGCGCGCCGGATTCGGGTTGGGTCCGCCGACGCCAATTTCGGCCCGAGCTGGCGAAAACTGGGCTCTTGGGGCGCGACTGGGCCGATTTTTTGGCGCCGGCGGACGAAAAGACGCCTGAATGGCCTTCTTGGGACCGCGGCTGGAGATGCCCTTAATGAGGTTTTTTTATCATTGTGTTAATCCCAAAGGTAATCTCCAAGCACTCCTAGCTCGCCAGGCGTGGAGATTGATCGAGCGACTGGACTCGCTATGTGTGAGGGTGTTAAAGGCAAGGTATGTAGCGACCCGGTCCCAATGGATCGAAGTCTGTGTGCTTAAGTGTCATCCCTGAATCGATATGCTGACACACACAGTGCTCGAGGATTTATAACAGAGTTCAATCACACACTTATTACATTGAGGTCCTCATAAAGAGTATTTATTACAAAAATATGGTTGAAGGCCAACTAAATAAATAACTGCGGAAGCTTCGAAGATAAATGAGTCCATCCAACTTCAGCGCCAAATTCTTCATTATGATCCCAGATAACCAACTTAATAGTATTTTTGAAAGTTTAAAAATTTGAATTCAAACATATTTGCATTCGAACTTCTTTTGATCATAACTTGAGTTTCGTAACTCCGATTTGGTTGATTCTTTTTGCAAATCGAAGCTCTTGACTTAAACTTTCTGTTAAGACCTAATCCACATAATTTAGGTACTGTTGAAAATTGTTTTCTGTTCGCAAGAGTTATTTGCTTGTTTTCAAAGTTTTCCGAAATCTTTTCTTTGAATCTTATGCTTGAGTGCTTGTGTATGCTATTGTTTGTTCACGATAGATTTTCCAGAGTGTGAAGCTTACTACTACGAATCTCTAGTGTTTAACGATCGTCGGCAAGGCAAGTTACACTTTGATCATACTCTTTCATACCCAGTTTTATTATGCATTAGTTGCACCCTCAAAGATTGCATGAGTAGGATTGGGAACATGTGGTTATTGTTATGTAGTTCATGAGGTAGGAACCTATTACCTTTGATCACCCCGGGAATATACGTTATGCTCATATTGCTTAGCCATGCTCGTAGACGGGGATTGGTATGTGAGAATCATGCAAGTTGTGAGAGATAATAATTAAGGATAACTTAAGGTGACAACTTCAATACACATCTGGGTGGAGTGGTTGCGGGCACCTGGAGAATCCAGTGTTGTCCTAGGATATCACGGAGTACCCGCGTGATCATCCTATGGAATGCCACCTAGGCTCAAAGGGATCATATAACTATTCATGCCTAGAAACTTCCGTGTGCAGCCACAAGCCATTATGGGCTCTGACATAGTTGAGTAAGTTGTGTGACCTCTTTCAGTGGTAGACTAGTAGATATAGGGGAAAGTAGGTATACCGGTCTACCCAGAGTAAAGAGTTAATGCTTCACAAAGACTGTGTCCCGATCTTCCGATCATGGAGGTGGTTGAGTCTTGTGGGGAAAAGTGTGCAATCTCTACAGAGTGTACAAACTAATCACGATTACTCGTGTCCCCGGTTATGGACATCTTGAGTATATAGAAGTGAATTATTTGTTGATCTCATCATTCTGTCTAATGAAATTGTTGGGTTAATATTTATACTTGGTAATTTGGGATTGAGTTGGAGGAACCTTCTTAATAATGGCATAAACTTGGTAGTAAATAAAATGTATTCCTTTGTTGTAGGAAAAAAATATCTTTATGCAAATATCAAACTTAGAGCCTCCACCAGCCAAATATGCATGTAGTGATAGTTATTGTTCATCATTGTTCTATAGTGTGATCTTGCCAGCATATTCCATGTGCTGACCTACACGGCTGCAATGTCTCATGTTGCAGAATTTTTAGACGATGATTAAGGTGTGACAGGTCATTGTCGTGCACTCAGTTTTGCCGTGGAGTTGGATGGACTCATTTATCTTCGAAGCTTCCGCAGTTATTGCATTTAGTTGGCCTTCAGCCATATTTTTATTATAAATACTCTTTATGAGGACCTCAATGTAATAAGTGTGTGATTGAACTTTGTTATAAATCCTCGAGTACTGTGTGTGTCAGCATACCGATCTAGGGATGATACTTAAGCACAGAGACTTCGATCCATTGGGATCGGGTCGCTATAAGGTATTACCCTAATCTTGTCAACATTGCATTTTCAAGTAATGCATCTCTACGTGGCATGCCATTCAACATTGCCTCGAGCCGCTACGAAAAGTTCTTATTTGGCATGTAGGAAACTGTGAGCATATATGAATTTGGCGTGGTCTGTGGATTCCATGACCAACGTCAATACCATCCCATATCCCACCGGCAAACGTGCTGAATCCGGCATGTTGCTGAGTTGTTGGATGATCATGGTCACTGGAATCAAGACCTTCTGCAGCGGCATTTTATGCTCATGGACGTCGCTGCAATTCTGAAGATCAAGGCATCCCCTAGCCATATGTATGACGTACTTGCTTGGGCATCTGATCCTCCAGGTCTCTTTAGCATCCGTTCCACATACCAACTCGCCAAAGACGAGCAAACCCGCACTAAAATGTGTGCCATGAGTAGGGCACCAAACAGCCGACACGCCGTCTAGAAGGCAGTGTAGGGGTCTTTGCGTGGAAATTGGCAACAAACTCTTTAGCCACCATGGAGAATAAAGTTATTCGTAATCTAGCAAATTTTGAAAGTTGTTTATTATGTGGAATAGACCGAGAGGATACATTCCATGTCTTCTGCAGATGTCTTATGGCGTTTAAGTTGTGGCACGAAGTCAGGGAAGATCATGAGATGTCGTGCATAGAAGAGGTCATTGTACTAGACCTAAATGGCTTGTTCACCTTCTAGACAATTGCAACAGCAATGGACACATGCCTCCCCTAATGACCCTCTGGAAAATATGGCTGGTAATAAATGAGGTGACGCACCACAAGCCTCCACCACCCTTGGAATCTTCAAGGCGTTTCATTACTGGTTGCACCAACTCTTTGCTTTGCATTCAAAATCATCCTTATGCGGAGCTCGGGGGTAGTCCTCCTTTTTGAAAAACAAATCATCATGATGAGGACACGGTCCATGGGAAAATGGGAACTCAGAACCGTGGTGAACAAGGGAAGGGGAAGCATGTGGTGATGGCAGATAGCAGGCGACCCCCGTAGCAATAGGTTAAACGGTCGGCCAGATGGAACAAGCTGAACATTGACGAAGCATACTTTGACTCCGACGATATGGGAGGGTTGGACATGATTATTCGGGACGAGAATGGTGCCATTGTATTCTCGGCTTGCCGGTCCTGCACACATGCGATAATGCGTTGGACGCAGAGCTTGCGGTGTGCTTGCGGGCATTGTTGTTACTCTTGATTGGAGCTCAGTGTCATTCATTGTCGAGAACGATTGTGCGATGGCGGCGCATGATAATGCAGCCGGAGCTAGATCGATCACTAGGTGCGGCTATAGTGGAGGCATGAACACACCATTTCTTTGATTCGTCACCCCCAAAACTATGTTTCTCATTGTCTTGCCCAGTGGGGGCATAGCTCTATCCATACTGTTGTGTGGTTGACATTACGTCCTCAAGAAATACATGTGCTCAACCAAAATGATTATAATCTCCATGATTAAACAATGAATTTATTTTTCTTGCAAAAATAGATCTAGGTCCTTTTCCGAAAAGAAAAAGAAAACACTCCCGCTACCCAAAAAACCGCAGGAGCACCAAGGTGCGGGGGAACGCACTTGACTAGTCCTTTCCGGCTGTCCGATTGCTTTAATATTCATGAAAGTTTTTAGTATTAGACATGTAATAGGTGTAGGTTGGGTCCATCCATGCTTGGTTTTGGTAGCTTTTGCCACAGCTGCATGCGTCGACCACCCCACCTATCATGCCTTTTCTATTTTATCTTTTAACTTTTAATCTACTATATCTTTTGAATCAAAAGTCAAAATTAAGTTGTGTTCGCATATTTGTGTTCATCAAGAACTTTCGAACAAGACCAATCTTGAATACAGTTACCTCTTTTCTTAGAAAAAATACTAAGTTTCAAAAAACTTGATAATTGTAACATTAAGTTTTACCCAGTTTCATATGCTTTTAGGATTTTAAGGTTCTGGGTTAAACGCTTAGGTCTTTTTGTCTTAGGGTTTACGGTTAGGGTTAAAAGTTTTAGTTTTAGTTTTTGAAACTTGCTAAATTTATCAAGTTTTAAGCTTTTAATACTTGAAACTTACCTGGCTGCCTGATTTGGCTCGCGATCCGCAAAGTCGTTGGATTCCAGAGGGTACACCAAGTTTTAAGTCTCAATTTTTGAAACTTACAATTTTGTGATTTGCACGTACCAAGTTTCGGTAGTTCAAACTTAACGGTTTTCTAAAAACTTGTCAAAAATGTATTCTGTTCGTCCCATAATATAAGATGTTTTTGCAATCTAATATATAGCTTGCAAAAATGGCATATATTGTGGAAGAGTAAATATCATAAAACTACTACTTTATTGGCTAGGGTTTCAAAAAACTACCGGTTTTTATTTTTTCTCAGATAACTACCAAATGGGTGGTCGGCTGTTTCAAAAAACCCAAATCATCGAGTCTTTATCAGTTGATCACGATTATGATAGTTGGGGCCCACATGTAAGATAACTGTTTGCTTGACCATTTACTTTGACCGTTAACTTACATGTGGGTCCCACACGTAAGTTTTGTAAAAAGCAATCGGGTCCCTATAATTTTTCTAAAAAGCAATCAGGTCCCTGTGAGTTTTCCGAAACAGCAATTGGGTCCCCGTGGTGCTAGGAGCTCGATCCCGCTCTACAGGGCAACACTGCCTCCTCCAGCTGGCGAGCCGCGCATGCAGCGATGGAATCCACGCAGTGCACCATCTGAGGTCGGCGAGCCGCACCCACAGCGACTGGGTTCACGCCGGGCATCACCTGCAGCCGGCGAGCCACGCCCGCATCGGCCGCCATGCCGTGCCTCGCCTGCGGCGGCCGCCACACCGTCCCTCGCCTGTGGCCGCTGCCACGCCGTGCTGAAGGAAATATGCCCTAGAGGCAATAATAATGTAGTTATTTATATTTCCTTATATCATGATAAATGTTTATTATTCATGCTAGAATTGTATTAACTAGAAACTTGATACATGCATGGATACATAGACAAAACTCAGTGTCCCTAGTAAGCCTCTACTAGACTAGCTCGTTAATCAAAGATGGTTAAGTTTCCTAACCATAGACATGCGTTGTCATTTGATGAACGTGATCACATCATTAGGAGAATGATGTGATGGACAAGACCCATCCGTTAGCTTAGCATAATGATTGTTAAGTTTTATTGCTATTGATTTATTCATGTCAAATACATATTCCTTCGACTATGAAATTATGCAACTCACGGATACCGGAGGAATACCTTGTGTGCTATCAAACGTCACAATGTAACTGGGTGATCATAAAAATGCTCTACAGGTATCTCCAAAAGTGTTTGTTGGGTTGGCATAGATCGAGATTAGGATTTGTCACTCCGAGTATTGGAGAGGTATCTCTGGGCCCTCTCGGTAATGCACATCATGATAAGCCTTGCAAGCAATGTGACTAGTGAGTTAGTTGCGGGATGATGCATTATGAAATGAGTAAAGAGACTTGTCGGTAACGAGATTGAACTAGGTATGAAGATACCGACGATCGAATCTCGAGCAAGTAACATATACCGATGACAAAGGGAATAACGTATGTTGTCATTACGGTACGGCCGATAAAGATCTTCGTAGAATATGTGGGAACCAATATGAGCATCCAGGTTCCGCTATTGGTTATTGACCGGAGAGGTGTCTCGGTCATGTCTACATAGTTGTCGAACCCGTAGGGTCCGCACGCTTAACGTTCGATGACGATGTTGTATTATATGAGTTATGTGATTTGGTGACCGAATGTTGTTCGGAGTACCGGATGAGATCACGAAAATAACGAGGAGTCTCAAAATGGTCGAGAGGTAAAGATTCATATATAGGACGATAGTATTTGGACACCGAAAGTGTTTCGGGGGTACCGGGTACATATCGGGTCACCGAAAGGGGTTCCGGGCTACCAACGGCAAACTATATGGGCCTTATGGGCCAAGACGGGAAACACACCAGCCACAAAGGGGCTGGTGCCCCCCCCCCATATGAGCTGGCAAAATTGGAGAAGGAAATGGGAAGGAGGAAAGGAAAAGAGAATAGGATTCTCCGTTCCCCCTCTTCCCTTCCTACTCCAAATAGGAATAGGAAAGGGGGGAGGCCGAATTGGGAGGTGCCCAAGTAGGATTCCTCCTACTTGGGGCACCCCCTTGGCTGCCTCTCCTCCCCTCCAACCTATATATATGAGGGGGGCACCGGTAGAACGCACAACAAACATTGTTAGCCGTGTGTGGCGCCCCCCTCCACAGTTTACGCCTCCGGTCATATTCACGTAGTGCTTGGGCGAAGCCCTGCTGACGAAACTCTACCTCGACACTTTACTGGGTCAAGAGTTCGAGGAACGTCATCGAACTGAACGTGTGCAGAACTCGGAGGTGTCGTATGTTCGGTGCTTGATCGGTCAGAACGAGAAGAAGTTCGACTACATCAACCGCGTTGTCAAACGCTTTCGCTTTCGGTCTAAAAGGGTATGTGGACACACTCTCCCCCTCTCGTTGCTATGCATCTCCTAGATAGAGCTTGCATGAGCGTAGGAATTTTTTTGAAATTGCATGCTACGTTCCCCAACAGTGGCATCCGAGCCAGGTCTATGCGTAGATGATATGCACGAGTAGAACACAAAGAGTTGTGGGCGGTGATAGTCATACTGCTTACCACCAACTTCTTATTTTGATTCAGCGGTATTGTTGGATGAAGTGGCCCGGACCAACCTTACATGACCATGTTCATGAGACCAGTTCCACCGACAGACATGCAACTACTTTTGCATAAAGGTGGCTGGTGGTTGTCTGTTTCTCCAACTTTAGTTGAATCGAATTTGACTACGGCCGGTCCTTGTTAAAGGTTAAAACAGCAAACTTGACGAAACACCATTGTGGCTTTGATGCGTAGGTAAGAACGGTTCTTACTAGAAGCCCGTAGCAGCCACGTAAAACTTGCAACAACAAAGTAGAGGACGTCTAACTTGTTTTTGCATGGCATGTTGTGATGTGATATGGTCAACACATGATGTGATATATGTTGTTCTATGAGATGATCATGTTTTGTAAAAGTTATCGACGACTGGCAGGAGCCTTATGGTTGTCGCTTTATTGTATGAAATGCAATCGCCATGTAATTGCTTTACTATATCACTATGCATTAGCGATAGTTGTAGAAGCAATAGTTGGCGAGATGACCACGACGCTACGATGGAGATCAAGGTGTCAAGCCGGTGACGATGGAAATCATGACGGAGCTTTGGAGATGGAGATCAAAGGCACAAGATGATAATGGCCATATCATGTCACATATTTTGATTGCATGTGATGTTTATCTTTTATGCATCTTATTTTGCTTAGTACGGCGGTAGCATTATAAGATGATCCCTCACAAAAATTTCAAGGTATAAGTGTTCTCCCTGAGTATGCACCGTTGCGACAGTTCGTCTTGCTGAGACACCACGTGATGATCGGGTGTGATAAGCTCTACGTTCACATACAACGGGTGCAAGATAGTTTTGCACATGCAGAATACTCGGGTTAAACTTGAGGAGTCTAGCATATACAGACATGGCCTCGGAACACTAGAGACCGAAAGGTCGAACGTGAATCATATAATAGATATGATCAACATAGAGATGTTCACCATTGAAGACTAATCCATCTCATGTGACGATCGGACATGGTTTAGTTGATTTGGATCACGTAATCATTTAGATGACTCGAGGGATGTCTATCTAAGTGGGAGTTCTTAAGTAATATGATTAATTGAACTTAATTTATCATGAACTTAGTCCTGATAATATTTGCATATCTATGTTGTAGATCAATAGCTCACGTATAGCTCCCCTGTTTTATTTTTGATATGTTCTTAGAGAAAACTAAGTTGAAAAATGATAGTAGCAATGATGTGGACTGGGTCCGTAATCTGAGGATTATCCTCATTGTTGCACAGAAGTATTATGTCCTTGATGCACCGCTAGATGACATACCTATTTCAGGAGCAGATGCAGATGTTATGAACGTTTGACAAGCTCGATATGATGACTACTTGATACTTTAGTGCACCATGCTTTACGGCTTAGAACCGGGACTTCAAAAATGGTTTGAACGCCATGGAGCATATGAGATGTTTCAAGAGCTGGAAATGATATTTCAGACTCATGCCCGTGTTAAGAGATATGAGACCTGTGACAAGTACTTTGCCTACAAGATGGAGGAGAATGGCTCAGCTAGTGAGCATGTGCTCAGAATGTCTAGGTACTACAATCACTTGAATCAAGTGGGAGTTAATCTTCCAAATAAGATAGTGATTGACATAGTTCTCTAGTCACTATCACCAAATTACTAGAACTTCGTGATGAACTATAATATGCAAGGGATGACGAAAACGATTCCCAAGCTCTTCATGATGCTGAAATCAGCGAAGGTAGAAATCAAGAAATAGCATCAAGTGTTGATGGTTGACAAGAATACTAGTTTAAAAAAATGGCAAAGGGAAAGAAAGGGAACTTAAAGAAGAATGGCAAGCAAGTTGCCACTCCCGTGAAGAAGGCCAAAGCTAGACCCAAACCTGAAACTGAGTGCTACTACTGCAAAGGAAATGGTCACTGGAAGCGGAACTGCCCCCAAAAACTTGGCGGATAAGAAGGATGGCAAAGTGAACAAAGGTATATTTGATATACATGTTATTGATGTGTACTTTACTAGTGTTCATAGTAGCCCCTGGGTATTTGATACCGGTTCAGGTACTAAGATTTGTAACTCGAAACAGGAGTTGCAAAATGAACCGATACTAGTTAAGGGCGAGGTGACGATGTGTGTTGGAAGTGATTCCATGGTTGATAACATCACCATCGCACACTCCCTTTACTTTCGGGATTAGTGTTGAACCTAAAATAAATGTTATTTGGTGTTTGTGTTGAGCATAAATATGACTGGATCATGTTTATTGCAATACCGATATTCATTTAAGTCAGAGAATAATTGTTGTTTTGCTTACTTGAATAAAACCTTCTATGGTCATACACCCAATGAAAATAGTTTATTGAATCTCGATCGTAGTAATACACATATTCATAATATTGATGCCAAAAGATGCAAAGTTGATAATGATAGTGCAACATACTTGCGGCACTGCCGTTTAGGTCATATTTGTGTAAATCGCATGAAGAAACTCCATGCAGATGGGACTTTGGAATCACTTGATTATGAATCATTTGATACTTGCGAACCATGCCTCATGGGCAACATGACTAAAACTCCATTCTTTAGAACAATGGAGCGAGCTAATAACTTATTGGAAATAATACATACCAATGTATGCGGTCCGATGAGTGTTGAGGCATGCGGCGGGTATCATTATTTTCTGGCCTTCACAGATGATTTGAGAAGATATGGGTATATCTACTTAGTGAAACACAAGTCTGAAACATTTGTAAAGTTCAAAGAATTTCAGAGTAAAGTGGAGAATCATCGTAACAAGAAAATAAAGTTTCTACGATCTGATCGCGGAGGTGAATATTTGAGTTACGAGTTTGGCCTTCATTTAAAACAATGTGGAATAGTTTCACAACTCACGCCACCTGGAACACCACAGTGTAATGGTGTGTCCGAACGTCGTAACCGTACTTTATTGGATATGGTGCGATCTATGATGTCTCTTGCCGATTTACCACTATCGTTTTAGGGTTATGCATTAGAGACAGCTGCATTCATGTTAAATAGGGCACCATCTAAATCCGTTGAGACGACACCGTATGAACTGTGGTTTGGCAAGAAATCTAAGTTGTCGTTTCTTAAAGTTTGGGGTTGCGATGCTTATGTGAAAAAGCTTCAGCCTGATATGCTTGAACCCAAATCGGAGAAGTGCGTCTTCATAGGATACCTAAAAGAAACTGTTGGGTACACCTTCTATCACAGATCCGAAGACAAGATCTTTGTTGCTAAAAATGAATTCTTTCTAGAGAAGGAGTTTCTCTCGAAAGAAGTGAGTGGTAGGAAAGTAGAACTTGATGAGGTAGTTGTACCTTCTCTCGAATTGGAAAGTAGCTCATCACAGAAAACCGTTCCCAGTGACACCTACACAAACTAGTGAGGAAGCTAATGATAATGATCATGGAACTTCGGATCAAGTTACTACCGAACCTCGTAGGTTAACCAAAGCATGTTCCGCACCAGAGTGGTACGGTAATTCTGTTCTGGAAGTCATGTTACTAGACCATGACGAACCTACGAACTATGAGGAAGCGATGATGAGCCAAGATTCTGATAAATGGCTTGAGGCCATGAAATATGAGATAGGATCCATGTATGAGAACAAAGTGTGGACTTTGGTGGACTTGCCCGATGATTGGCAAGCCATTGAGAATAAATGGATCTTTTTAGAGGAATATGGACGCTGATGATAGTGTTATTATCTACAAAGCTCGACTTGTCGCAAAAATGTTTTCGGCAAAGTTCAAGGTGTTGACTACAATGTGATTTTCTCACTCATAGTGATGCTTAAGTCTGTCCGGATCATGTTAGCAATTGCAGCATTTTATGAAATCTGGCAAATGGATGTCAAAACTGCATTCCTTAATGGATATCTTAAAGAAGAGTTGTATATGATGCAAAAAGAAGGTTTTGTCGATCCTGAAGGTGCTGACAAAGTGTGCAAGCTCTAGCGATCCATTTATGGACTGGTCTAAGCATCTCGGAGTAGGAATATACGCTTTGATGAGGTGATCAAAGCATATGGTTTTATACATACTTTCAGAGAAGCCTATATTTACAAGAAAGTGAGTGGGAGCTCTGTAGCATTTCTGATATTATATGTGGATGACATATTGTTGATCGGGAATGGTATAGAATTTCTGGATATCATAAAATGATACTTGAATAAGATTTTTTTTCAATAAAAGACCTCGGTGAAGCTGCTTATATATTGAGCATCAAGATCTATAGAGATAGATCAAGATGCTTGATAGGACTTTCACAAAGCACATACCTTGACAAGATTTTGAAGGAGTTCAAAATGGATCAGTCAAAGAAAGGGTTCTTACCTATGTTATAAGGTGTGAAGTTGAGTAAGACTCCAAACCCAACCATGGTAGAATATACAGAGAGAATGAAAGTCATTCCTTATGCCTTAGCCATAGGTTCTATAAATTATGCTATGTTGTGTACCAGACCTATTGTGTACCTCACCATGAGTTTGGCAAAGGGGGTACGATAGTGATCCCGGAGTGGATCACTGGACATCGATCAAAGTTATCCTTAGTTGCCTAAGAGGACTAAGGAAACATTTCTCGGTTATGGAGATGATAAAGAGTTTGTCGCAAAGAGTTACGTCGATGCAAGCTTTGACACTAATCCAGATAATTCTGAGTCTCGATCTGGATACATATTGAAAGTGGGAGCAATTAGCTAGAGTAGCTTGATAACCCACAAGTATAGGGGATCGCAACAGTTTTCGAGGGTAGAGTATTTAACCCAAATTTATTGATTCGACACAAGGGGAGCCAAAGAATATTCTCAAGTATTAGCAGCTGAGTTGTCAATTCAACCACACCTGGAAACTTAGTATCTACAGCAAAGTGTTTAGTAGCACAGTAATATGATAGTGGTGGTAACGACAACAAAAGTAAAGACAGCAAAAGTAATGTTTTTGGTATTTTGTAGTGATTGTAACAGTAGCAGCATGAAAGTAAATAAGCGTAAACCAGTATATGGAAAACTCGTAGGCACCAGATTAGTGATGGATAATTATGTCGGATGCGGTTCATCATGTAACAGTCATAACATAGGGTGACACAGAACTAGCTCCAATTCATCAATCTAATGTAGGCATGTATTCCGTATATAGTCATACATGCTTATGGAAAAGAACTTGCATGACATCTTTAGTCCTACCCTCCCATGGCAGCGGGGTCCTATTGGAAATAAGGGATATTAAGGCCTCCTTTTAATAGAGAACCGGAACAAAGCATTAGCACATAGTGAATACATGAACTCCTCAAACTATGGTCATCACCAGGAGTGGTCCCGATTATTGTCACTTCGGGGTTGCCGGATCATAACACATAGTAGGTGACTATAGACTTGCAAGATAGGATCAAGAACTCACATATATTCATGAAAACATAATAGGTTCAGATCTGAAATCATGGCACTCGGGCCCTAGTGACAAGCATTAAGCATAGCAAAGTCATAGCAACATCAATCTCAGAACATAGTGGATACTAGGGATCAAACCCTAACAAAACTAACTCGATTACATGATAAATCTCATCCAACCCATCACCGTCCAGCAATCCTACGATGGAATTACTCACGCACGGCGGTGAGCATCATGAAATTGGTGATGGAGGATGGTTGATGATGACGACAGCGACGAATCCCCCTCTCCGGAGCCCCGAGCGGACTCCAGATCAGCCCTCCCGAGAGGTTTTAGGGCTTGGCGGCGGCTCCGTATCGTAAAACGCGATGATTTCTTCTCTCTGATTTTTTTCTCTCCGGAAGCGAATATATAGAGTTGGAATTGGCGTCGGAGGGTTTCCAGGGGGCCCACGAGGTAGGGGGCGCGCCCAGGAGGGGGGCGCTCCCCCCACCCTCGTGGACAGGGTGTGGGCCCCCTGGTCTTCATCTTTGGCGAGGATTTTTTATTATTTTTTCTAAGGTATTCCGTGGAGTTTCAAGACTTCCCGAGAATATTTGCTTTCTGCACATAAAACAACACCAAGGTAATTCTGCTGAAAACAGCGTCAGTCCAGGTTAGTTCCATTCAAATCATACAAGTTAGAGTCCAAAACAAGGGCAAAAGTGTTTGGAAAAGTAGATACGACGGAGACGTATCAACTCCCCCAAGCTTAAATCCTTGCTTGTCCTCAAGCAATTCAGTTGACAAACTAAAAGAAAGAAAGAAAAACTTTTACAAACTCTGTTTGCTCTTGTTGTTGTAATTATGTCAAGCCAGCATTCAAGTTTTCAGCATATATCATAACTAACCACATTTGCAATAATTCTCAGGTCTCATAATTACTCATATCAATAGCATAATCAACTAGCAAGCCATAATAATAAATCTCGGATGACAACACTTTCTCGAAACAATCATAATATAATATAACAAGATGGTATCTCACTAGCCCTTTCTGAGACCGCAAAACATAAATGCAGAGCACCTTTAAAGATCAAGGACTGACTAGAGATTGTAATTCATTGTAAAAGAGATCCAATCATAGTCATACCCAACATAGATTAATAGTGATGAATGAAAATGACAGCTGTGCTCTCCAGCTAGTGCTCTTTAATAAGAAGGTGATGACTCAACATAAAAATAAATGGATAGGCCCTTCGCAGAGGGAAGCAGAGATTTGTAGAGGTGCCAGAGCTCGGTTTTGGAATAGAGATAAATTGCATTTTGAGCGGTATACTTTCATTGTCAACGTAACAACTAAGAGATGGCGATATCTTCCATGCTAAACAAATTATAGGCGGTTCCCAAACAGAATGGTAAAGTCTATACTCCCCCTCCACCAACAAGCATCAATCCATGACTTGCTCGAAACAACGAGTGTCTCCAACATACATCAGGTCTCAGGGGGAGTTTTGTTTGCAATTAATTTTGATTTAGTTTGCATAAAGCATGGGACTAGGCATCCCGGTGACCAGCCATTTTCTCGTGAGTGAGGAGCGGAGTCCACTCCTCTTGAGAATAACCCGCCTAACACGGAAGATAAGGACAGCCTTGGTTGATACATGAGCTATTCGAGCATACAAAACAGAATATTTATTTGAAGGTTTAGAGTTTGGCACATACAAATTTACTTGGAACGGCAGGTAGATACCGCATATAGGAAGGTATAGTGGACTCATCTCAAATAACTTTGGGGTTTAAGGGATTGGATGCACAAGCAGTATTCCTGCTTAGTACAGGTGAAGGCTAGCAAAAGACTGGGAAGCGACCAACTAGAGAGCGACAACAGCCATGTACATGCATTAAAATTAATAAACATTGGATGCAAGCATGAGTAGGATATAATCCACCATGAACATAAATATCATGAAGGCCATGTTGATTTTGTTTCAACTACATGCGTGAACATGTGCCAAGTCAAGTCACTTAAATCATTCAAAGGAGGATACCACCCCATCATACCACATCATAATCATCTCAATAGCATGTTGGGACACAAGGTAAAGCATTATAACTCATAGCTAATCAAGCATGGCACAAGCAACTATGATCTCTAATTGTCATTACAAACATGTTTATTCATAATAAGCTGAATCAAGAACGACGGGCTCATCATATTTACAAAAACAAAAGAGGTCGAGTTAATACCAGCTTTTCTCATCTCAGTCAGTCCATCATATATCATCATAATTGCCTTTCACTTGCACGACCGAATGGTGTGAATAATAATAAGAGTGCACGTGCATTGGACTAAGCTGGAATCTGCGAGCATTCAAGAAACAGGAGAAGACAAGACAATATGGGCTCTGGGTTAAATCAACATTAAAGCATATAAGAGCCACTACAACAATTTAATTATGGTCTTCTCCTACTGACCCCCAAAGAAAAGAAAAGAAAATAAAAACTATTTACACGGGAAAGCTCCCAACAAGCAAAAGAAGAACAAGAAATATTTTTTGGGTTTTCTTTTTAATTACTACTACAGCAGGAAAGTAAATTACTACTTTTTTTGGTTTTCTTAAGGTTTAACAAACACACAAGAAGAAATCAGGAAAAAGAAAATGAACTAGCATGGATATTACAATGAAAGAGTATAAGCACCGACATCTAGCAATGAGTGTGTGTGAACATAAATGTAATGTCGGTGAGAAATACGTACTCCCCCAAGCTTAGGCTTTTGGCCTAAGTTGGTCTATGGCCACGACTGGCCTGGTGGATATCCATAATAATAGTTGTTGGGGTCGTACCGTGATGAAGAAGGATAGTTGGGATCATATTGTGATGAAGAAGAAGACTCTGACTGCCACTGGCTGACAGTCATCTCTGGATCCCAAGAATAAATAGATTGTCGTGGGGGCTCATTTTGTGGTTCCTGTTCTAGCTCCTCAGTGGGTGCAGGGTTCCGGTAGGCGTGAATAGCCGTCAATGGAACAAGGTACATGCTGATCGCATTGGTCGTGGAGGAAAGCGGTGAGGCCTGCATTGTGAGCCAATTCATAAAAATCTTCATAGATACCGGCTGCTCTCAAGAAATCATCAGAAGGCCATTCACACGCCCGAATCACCGCGGTGTGTGGCAAATTATACTTAGGCTTCGGTGCCTTTTCCTTTGAGCTTTGGCTCGATGAGCCCCTCAATAATCTCCTCATCATTTTCTGAAAAATTCTGAAATTTTTAGTAACTTCAAACAAAAGTGAACCAACTTCAATAAAACTGATAACAACTACTCCTACAAGTGCCTAGAGCCTATATCAAGCATTAGAACTACTTGGAACCATATAAATTTGACATGCAAGCTCAAGAACATGGTCACCTATGTAGCACAAATTTGCAAAGAATAGAGCACTAGAACAAAAACTAATTGGACCAATGGAGGAGTCACATATCAAGGAACAATCTCCCCAAGCAGTTTTGTGAGAGGTGCTTTGAGCAAGGAGATCGAAAATCACAGCAAAAGTGGCTGGAACTCGTGCTTGAGTTGGTTTTTCGGGTTTGTGTGAGATAGAGGAAGAAGATGGGTGCTGGGATAAGTGGAGGAGGGCCACCATGGGCCCACGAGGCAGGGGGCGCACCTAGGAGGGGGGGTGCGCCCACCACCCTCGTGGCCAGGTGGCAGCTCCTCCCATGGTAATTTTTGCACAGTAAATCCTCAAATATTCCCGAAAAAATCATATTAAATTGGCATGGCATTCTGAGGACTTTTATTTTCGTGATATTTTTATATTGCACAGATAAGACAGCAAATAGACAGAGAATACTATTCTTACTTTATTTAATATAAATAACAGAAAGTAAAAGTGGGGTACAGAAGTTTGTGCTTCTAGTTTCATCCATCTCATGCTCATCAAAAAGAATCCACTAACAAGGTTGATCAAGTCTTGTTAACAAACCCATTCCGATAATCATGAAACCGGAGAAATTTCGAATAACACTAAGTTACCTCAACGGGGATATGCACATCCCCTATAATAAGTATATCATATTTCTTTTTGACCGTAGGAAGAGGAAATTCAAAACCTCCAATTATAATCGATGGAATTTTTCCAATGGAGTTGATACTATGAACTTGAGGTTGTTTCCTCGGAAAGTGTACCGTATGCTCATTACCATTAACATGAAAAGTGACATTGCCTTTGTTGCGATCAATAACAGCCCCTGCAGTATTAAGAAAAGGTATTCCAAGAATAATAGACATACTATCATCCTCGGGAATATCAAGAATAACAAAGTCCGTTAAAATAGTAACATTTGCAACCACAACAGGCACGTCCTCACAAATACCGACAGGTATAGCAGTTGATTTGTTAGCCATTTGCAAAGATATTTCAGTAGGTGTCAGCTTATTCAAGTCAAGTCTACGATATAAAGAGAGATGCATAATACTAACACCGGCTCCAAGATCACATAAAGCAGTTTTAATATAATTTCTTTTAATGGAGCAAGGTATAGTGGGTACTCCGGGATCTCCAAGTTTCTTTGGTATTCCACCCTTAAAAGTATAATTAGCAAGCATGGTGGAAATTTCAGCTTCCGGTATCTTTCTTTTATTAGTAATGATATCTTTCATATATTTAGCATAAGGATTTGTTTTGAGCACATCAGTCAATCGCATACGTAAAAATATAGGTCTAATCATTTCAGCAAAGCGCTCAAAATCCTAATCATCCTTCTTCTTGGATGGTTTCGGAGGAAAAGGCATGGGTTTCTGAACCCAAGGTTCTCTTTCTTTACCATGTTTCCTAGCAACAAAGTCTCTTTTATCATAACGTTGATTCTTTGATTGTGGGTTATCAAGATCAACAACAGGTTCAATTTCTACATCATTATCATTACTAGGTTGAGCATCATCATTAACATTTTCACTAGGTTCATGTTCATTACTAGATTGTGTTTCAGCATCAGACATAGAGATATCATTTGGATTATCAGGTGGTTCAGCAATAGGTTCACTAGAAGTTTGCACAGTTCTATCATTTTTCTTTTTCTTCTTCTTAGAAGAACTAGGAACATCAATATTATTTCTCTGAGAATCTTGCTCGATTCTCTTAGGGTGGCCTTCAGGATACAAAGGTTCCTGAGTCATTCTACCAGTTCTAGTAGCCACTCTAACAGCATAATCATTTTTCTTACTATTCATTTCATGGAGCAATTCTTTTTGAGCTTTAAGTACTTGTTCTACTTGAGTGATAACAATAGAAGCATGTTTGCTAACAAGTTTAAGTTCACCTCTAATATTAGCCATATAATCACCCAAGTATTTAATTATATCGGAATCATATTTCAATTGTCTACCAAAATAAGCATTGAAATTTTCTTGTTTGGCAATAAAATTATCAAACTCATTAATGCATTGCCTAGCAGACTTATAGTGAGGGATATCACCTTCATCAAATCTATAGAGAGAATTTAGCTTTACTACCTGTGTCGGGATATCGGGATCGGGAGGTTCTTCAGTAAATAAGTGATCAAGTTCATATGTTTCTTCGACACGCGGTAGATTAAGACCATGTATTTCTTCAATAGGAGGTAAATTCATAACATCTTCGGCTTTAATACCTTTTTCTTTCATAGATTTCTTTGCCTCTTGCATATCTTCGGGACTGAGAAATAGAACACCTCTCTTCTTCGGAGTTGGTTTAGGAATAGGATCATTAATTGGAGCAGGAGCTGGCTCAGGAGCTAGCTCAGGAGCTGGCTCAGGAGGTGCCCAATTATTTTCATTTGTCAACATATTATTCAATGGAATTTTAGCTTCATTCGGTGTTCTTTCCTTGAAAAGAGAACCAGCACAACTATCCAGGTAATCTCTGGAAGCATCGGTTAGTCCTATAAAAGATATCAAGTATTTCAGGTTTCTTAAGAGGATGATCAGGCAAAGCATTAAGTAACTTGAGAAGCCTCCCCCAAGCTTGTGGGAGAATCTCTTCTTTAATTTGCACGAAATTGTATGTTTCCCTCAAAGCAGCTTGTTTCTTATGAGCAGGGAAATATTTAGCAGAGAAGTAATAAATCATATCCTGGGGACTACGCACACAACCAGGATCAAGAGAATTAAACCATATCTTAGCATCACCCTTTAATGAGAACGGAAATATTTTGAGTATATAGAAGTAACGCGGTCTCTCATCATTAGTGAATAGGGCAGCTATATCATTTAACTTAGTAAGATGTGCCACAACAGTTTCAGATTCATAGCCATAAAAAGGATCAGATTCAACCAAAGTAATTATATCTGGATCAACAGAGAATTCATAATCCTTATCAGGAACACATATAGGTGAAGTTTCAAAAGCAGGATCAGGTGTCATTTTATCTCTAAGTGATTCTTTGTTCCATTTAATCAATAACCTTTTAAGCTCATATCTATCTTTGCAGGCTAAAATAGCTAAAGAAGAATCTTTATCAAAAAGATAACCTTCAGGAATAACAGGCATATTTTCATCATCACTATCATCATCGTATTCAGTTTCATCAATTTCTCTTTCTCTAGCCGTAGCAATTTGTTCCTTAAGAAATTCACTAAGGGGCACAGTAGTATCAGGCATAGAAGTAGTTTCATCATAAGTATCATACATAGTAGAAGTGGCATCATCAATAACATGCGACATATCGGAACGAATAGCAGAAGCAGGTTTAGGTGTCGCTAGCTTACTCATAACAGAAGGTGAATCAAGTGCAGAGCTAGATGGTAGTTCCTTACCTCCCCTCGTAGTTGAGGGATAAATTGTAGTCTTAGCGTCTTTCAAGTTCTTCATAGTGTCCAGCAGATATAAATCCAAGTGACTCAAAGAATAGAGCTATGCTCCCCAGCAACGGCGCCAGAAAAAGGTCTTGATAACCCACAAGTATAGGGGATCGCAACAGTTTTCGAGGGTAGAGTATTTAACCCAAATTTATTGATTCGACACAAGGGGAGCCAAAGAATATTCTCAAGTATTAGCAGCTGAGTTGTCAATTCAACCACACCTGGAAACTTAGTATCTGTAGCAAAGTGTTTAGTAGCACAGTAATATGATAGTGGTGGTAACGGCAACAAAAGTAAAGACAACAAAAGTAATGTTTTTGGTATTTTGTAGTGATTGTAACAGTAGCAGCGGGAAAGTAAATAAGCGTAAACCAGTATATGGAAAACTCGTAGGCACCGGATTAGTGATGGATAATTATGCCGGATGCGGTTCATCATGTAACAGTCATAACATAGGGTGACACAGAACTAGCTCCAATTCATCAATTTAATGTAGGCATGTATTCCGTATATAGTCATACGTGCTTATGGAAAAGAACTTGCATGACATCTTTTGTCCTACCCTCCCGTGGCAGCGGGGTCCTATTGGAAACTAAGGGATATTAAGGCCTCCTTTTAATAGAGAACTGGAACAAAGCATTAGCACATAGTGAATACATGAACTCCTCAAACTATGGTCATCACCGGGAGTGGTCCCAATTATTATCACTTCGGGGTTGCCGGATCATAACACATAGTAGGTGACTATAGACTTGCAAGATAGGATCAAGAACTCACATATATTCATGAAAACATAATAGGTTCAGATCTGAAATCATGGCACTCGGGCCCTAGTGACAAGCATTAAGCATAGCAAAGTCATAGCAACATCAATCTCAGAACATAGTGGATACTAGGGATCAAACCCTAACAAAACTAACTCGATTACATGATATATCTCATCCAACCCATCACCATCCAGCAAGCCTACGATGGAATTACTCATGCACGGCGGTGAGCATCATCAAATTGGTGATGGAGGATGGTTGATGATGACGATGGCGATGAATCCCCCTCTCCGGAGTCCCGAACGGACTCCAGATCAGCCCTCCCGAGAGGTTTTAGGGCTTGGCGGCGGCTCCGTATCGTAAAACGCGATGATTTCTTCTCTCTGATTTTTTTCTCTCCGGAAGCGAATATATAGAGTTGGAATTGGAGTCGGAGGGTTTCCAGGGGGCCCACGAGGTAGGGGGCATGCCCAGGAGGGGGGTGTTGGAAATATGCCCTAGAGGCAATAATAAAATGGTTATTATTATATTTCATTGTTCATGATAATTGTCTATTGTTCATGCTATAATTGTGTTATCCGGAAATCGTAATACATGTGTGAATACATAGACCACAACACGTCCCTAGTAAGCCTCTAGTTGACTAGCTCATTGATCAAAAGATAGTCATGGTTTCCTGACTATGGACATTGGATGTCATTGATAATGGGATCACATCATTAGGAGAATGATGTGATGGACAAGACCCAATCCTAAGCATAGCTCAAAGATCGTGTAGTTCGTTTGCTGTAGCTTTTCCGAATGTCAAGTATCATTTCCTTAGACCATGAGATTGTGCAACTCCCGGATACCGTAGGAGTGCTTGGGTGTGCCAAACGTCACAACGTAACTGGGTGACTATAAAGGTACACTACAGGTATCTCCGAAAGTGTCTGTTGGGTTGGCACGAATCGAGACTGGGATTTGTCACTCCGTATGACGGAGAGGTATCTCTGGGCCCACTCGGTAATGCATCATCATAATGAGCTCAATGTGACCAAGTGGTTGATCACGGGATCATGCATTACGGTACGAGTAAAGTGACTTGCCGGTAACGAGATTGAACGAGGTATTGGGATACCGACGATCGAGTCTCGGGCAAGTAACGTACCGATTGACAAAGGGAATTGTATACGGATTGATTGAATCCTCGACATCGTGGTTCATCCGATGAGATCATCGTGGAGCATGTGGGAGCCAACATGGGTATCCAGATCCCGCTGTTGGTTATTGACCGGAGAGGCATCTCGGTCATGTCTGCATGTCTCCCGAACCCATAGGGTCTACACACTTAAGGTTCGGTGACGCTAGGGTTGTAGAGATATTAGTATGCAGTAACCCGAAAGTTGTTCGGAGTCCCGAATGAGATCCCGGACGTCACGAGGATTTCCGGAATGGCCCGGAGGTAAAGATTTATATATAGGAAGTCCAGTTTCGGCCATTGGGAAGGTTTCGGGGGTCGTCGGTATTGTACCGGGACCACCGAAAGGGTCTCGGGGTTCCACCGGGTGGGGCCACCTATCCCGGAGGGCCCCATGGGCTGAATTGGGAGGGGAACCAGCCTCTAGTGGGCTGGTGCGCCCCCCTTGGGCCTCCCCTGTGCCTAGGGTTGGGAAACCCTATGGGTGGGGGCGCCCCCCACTTGGCTTGGGGGAAGCCACCCCTTGGCCGCCGCCCCCTTGGAGATCCATCTCCTAGGGCCGGCGCCCCCCCCCCCAAGGCCCCTATATAAAGAGGGGGGAGGGAGGGCAGCTGCACCCCTTGCTCTTGGCGCCTCCCTCTCCCTCCGTAACACCTCTCCTCCCCGCTTGCGCTTGGCGAAGCCCTGCCGGGATCCTGCTGCATCCACCACCACGCCGTCGTGCTGCTGGATCTTCATCAACCTCTCCTTCCCCCTTGCTGGATCAATAAGGAGGAGACGTCTTCCCAACCGTACGTGTGTTGAACGCGGAGGTGCTGTCCGTTCGGCACTTGGTCATCGGTGATTTGGATCATGACGAATACGACTCCATCAACCCGGGTCACTTGAACGCTTCCGCTCGCGATCTACAAGGGTATGTAGATGCACTCCTATTCCCCTCGTTGCTAGAATACTCCATAGATTGATCTTGGTGATGCGTAGAAAATTTTAAATTCTGCTACAATCCCCAACAGTGGTATCAGAGCTAGGTCTATACGTAGTTTCTATGCACGAGTAGAACACAAAGCAGTTGTGGGCATCGATATTGTCAATTATCTTGCCGTTACTAGTCTTATCTTGATTCGGCGGCATTGTGGGATGAAGCGGCCCGGACCGACCTTACACGTACGCTTACGTGAGACTGGTTCCACCGACTGACATGCACTAGTTGCATAAGGTGGCTGGCGGGTGTCTGTCTCTCCCACTTTAGTCAGATCGGATTCGATGAACGGGGTCCTTATGAAGGGTAAATAGAAATTGGCAATTCACGTTGTGGTTTTGGTGTAGGTAAGAAACGTTCTTGCTAGAATCCTATAGCAGCCACGTAAAAACTTGCAACAACAATTAGAGGACGTCTAACTTGTTTTTGCAGCAAGTGTTTTGTGATGTGATATGGCCAAAGGATGTGATGAATGATATATGTGATGTATGAGATGATCATGCTCTTGTAATAGGAATCACGACTTGCATGTTGATGAGTATGACAACCGGCAGGAGCCATAGGAGTTGTCTTAATTTATTTGTGACCTGCGTGTCAACATATAACGTCATGTAATTACTTTACTTTATTGCTAAACCGTTAGCCATAGTAGTAGAAGTAATAGATGACGAGACAACTTCAAGAAGACACGATGATGGAGATCATGATGATGGAGATCATGGTGTCATGCCGGTGACAACGATGATCATGGAGCCCCGAAGATGGAGATCAAAAGGAGCAAATGATATTGGCCATATCATGTCACTATTTGATTGCATGTGATGTTTATCATGTTTTACATCTTATTTGCTTAGAACGACGGTAGCTTAAATAAGATGATCCCTCGTAATAATTTCAAGAAAGTGTTCCCCCTAACTGTGCACCGTTGCGAAGGTTCGTTGTTTCGAAGCACCACGTGATGATCGGGTGTGATAGATTCTAACGTTCGAATACAACGGGTGTAAGCCAGATTTACACACGCAATACACTTAGGTTGACTTGACGAGCCTAGCATGTACAGACATGGCCTCGGAACATAGAAGACCGAAAGGTCGAGCATGAGTCGTATAGAAGATACGATCAACATGAAGATGTTCACCTATGTTGACTAGTCCGTCTCACGTGATGATCGGACACGGCCTAGTTAACTCGGATCATGTTTCACTTAGATGACTGGAGGGATGTCTATCTGAGTGGGAGTTCATTGAGTAATTTGATTAGATGAACTTAATTATCATGAACTTAGTCTAAAATCTTTACAATATGTCTTGTAGATCAAATGGCCCACATTGTCCTCAACTTCAACGCGTTCCTAGAGAAAACCAAGCTGAAAGATGATGGCAGCAACTATACGGACTAGGTCCGGAACCTGAGGATCATCCTCATAGCTGCCAAGAAAGATTATGTCCTAGAAGCACCGCTAGGTGACGCACCTATCCCAGAGAACCAAGACGTTATGAACGCTTGGCAGTCACGTGCTGATGATTACTCCCTCGTTCAGTGCGGCATGCTTTACAGCTTAGAACCGGGGCTCCAAAAGCATTTTGAGAGACACGGAGCATATGAGATGTTCGAAGAGCTAAAAATGGTTTTCCAAGCTCATGCCCGGGTCGAGAGATATGAAGTCTCCGACAAGTTCTTCAGTTGTAAGATGGAGGAAAATAGTTCTGTCAGTGAGCACATACTCAAAATGTCTGGGTTGCATAACCGCTTGACTCAGCTGGGAGTTAATCTCCCGGATGACGCGGTCATTGACAGAATCCTTCAGTCGCTTCCACCGAGCTACAAGAGCTTTGTGATGAACTTCAATATGCAGGGGATGGAAAAGACCATTCCTGAGGTATATTCAATGCTGAAATCAGCAGAGGTGGAAATCAAAAAGGAACATCAAGTGTTGATGGTGAATAAAACCACTAAGTTCAAGAAAGGCAAGGGTAAGAAGAACTTCAAGAAGGACGGCAAGGGAGTTGCCGCGCCCGGTAAGCAAGCTGCCGGGAAGAAGCCAAAGAATGGACCCAAGCCTGAGACTGAGTGTTTTTATTGCAAGGGAAGTGGTCACTGGAAGCGGAACTGCCCCAAATACTTAGCGGACAAGAAGGCCGGCAACACTAAAGGTATATGTGATATACATGTAATTGATGTGTACCTTACCAGTACTCGTAGTAGCTCCTGGGTATTTGATACCGGTGCGGTTGCTCACATTTGTAACTCAAAGCAGGAGCTGCGGAATAAACGGAGACTGGCGAAGGACGAGGTGACGATGCGCGTCGGGAATGGTTCCAAGGTCGATGTGATCGCCGTCGGCACGCTACCTCTACATTTACCTACGGGATTAGTTTTAAACCTCAATAATTGTTATTTAGTGCCAGCTTTGAGCATGAACATTGTATCAGGATCTCGTTTAATTCAAGATGGCTACTCATTTAAATCCGAGAATAATGGTTGTTCTATTTATATGAGAGATATGTTTTATGGTCATGCTCCGATGGTGAATGGTTTATTCTTAATGAATATCGAGCGTAATGCTACACATATTCATAGTGTAAATACCAAAAGATGTAAGGTTGATAATGATAGTCCCACATACTTGTGGCACTGCCGCCTTGGTCACATAGGTGTCAAACGCATGAAGAAGCTCCATGCAGATGGACTTTTGGAGTCTCTTGATTACGAATCATTTGACACGTGCGAACCATGCCTCATGGGTAAAATGACCAAGACTCCGTTCTCAGGAACAATGGAGCGAGCAACCAACTTATTGGAAATCATACATACTGATGTGTGCGGTCCAATGAGTGTTGAGGCTCGCGGTGGCTATCGTTATGTTCTCACCCTCACTGATGACTTGAGTAGATATGGGTATGTCTACTTAATGAAACACAAGTCTGAGACCTTTGAAAAGTTCAAGGAATTTCAGAGTGAGGTTGAGAATCAACGTGACAGGAAAATCAAGTTCTTGCGATCAGATCGTGGGGGAGAATACTTGAGTCACGAATTTGGCACACACTTAAGAAAATGTGGAATAGTTTCACAACTCACGCCGCCTGGAACACCTCAGCGTAATGGTGTGTCCGAACGTCGTAATCGCACTCTATTGGATATGGTGCGATCTATGATGTCTCTTACCGATTTACCGCTGTCATTTTGGGGCTATGCTTTAGAGACTGCCGCATTCACTTTAAATAGGGCTCCGTCGAAATCCGTTGAGATGACACCGTATGAATTATGGTTTGGGAAGAAACCAAGTTGTCGTTTCTAAAAGTTTGGGGATGCGATGCTTATGTCAAGAAACTTCAACCTGAAAAGCTCGAACCCAAATCGGAAAAATGCGTCTTCGTAGGATACCCTAAAGAAACTATTGGGTATACCTTCTACCTCAGATCCGAAGGCAAGATCTTTGTTGCCAAGAATGGGTCCTTTCTAGAGAAAGAGTTTCTCTCGAAAGAAATAAGTGGGAGGAAAGTAGAACTTGATGAAGTATTACCTCTTGAACCGGTAAGTGGCGCAGCTCAAGAAAATGTTCCTGAGGTGCCTGCACCGACTAGAGAGGAAGTTAATGATGATGATCATGAAACTTCAGATCAAGTTGCTACTGAACTTCGTAGGTCCACAAGGACGCGTTCCGCACCAGAGTGGTATGGCAACCCTGTCTTGGAAATCATGTTGTTAGACAACGGTGAATCTTCGAACTATTAAGAAGCGATGGCGGGCCCGGATTCTGACAAATGGCTGGAAGCCATGAAATCTGAGATAGGATCCATGTATGAAAACGAAGTATGGACTTTGACTGACTTGCCCGATGATCGGCGAGCCATAGAAAATAAATGGATCTTTAAGAAGAAGACAGACGCGGATGGTAATGTAACCATCTATAAAGCTCGGCTTGTCGCTAAGGGTTATCGACAAGTTCAAGGGGTTGACTACGATGAGACTTTCTCACCCGTAGCGAAGCTGAAGTCCGTCCGAATCATGTTAGCAATTGCCGCATTCTATGATTATGAGATATGGCAAATGGACGTCAAAACAGCATTCCTTAATGGTTTCCTTAAGGAAGAATTGTATATGATGCAGCCGGAAGGTTTTGTCGATCCTAAGAATGCTGACAAGGTGTGCAAGCTCCAACGCTCGATTTATGGGCTGGTGCAAGCATCTCGGAGTTGGAACATTCATTTTGATGAGATGATCAAAGCGTTTGGGTTTACGCAGACTTATGGAGAAGCCTGCATTTACAAGAAAGTGAGTGGGAGCTCTGTAGCATTTCTCATATTGTATGTGGATGACATACTGTTGATGGGAAATGATATAGAATTCTTGGAAAGCATAAAGGCCTACTTGAACAAGTGTTTTTCAATGAAGGACCTTGGAGAAGCTGCTTATATATTAGGCATCAAGATCTATAGAGATAGATCGAGACGCCTCATTGGTCTTTCACAGAGTACGTACCTTGACAAGATATTGAAGAAGTTCAAAATGGATCAGTCAAAGAAGGGGTTCTTGCCTATATTGCAAGGTACGAGATTGAGCACGGCTCAATGCCCGACCACGGCAGAAGATAGAGAAAAGATGAGTGTCGTCCCCTATGCCTCGGCCATAGGGTCTATCATGTATGCTATGCTGTGTACCAGACCTGATGTAAACCTTGCCGTAAGTTTGGTAGGAAGGTACCAAAGTAATCCCGGCATGGAACACTGGACAGCGGTCAAGAATATCCTGAAGTACCTGAAAAGGACTAAGGATATGTTTCTCGTTTATGGAGGTGACGAAGAGCTCGTCGTAAAGGGTTACGTCGATGCTAGCTTCGACACAGATCTGGATGACTCTAAGTCACAAACCGGATACGTGTATATTTTGAATGGTGGGGCAGTAAGCTGGTGCAGTTGCAAGCAGAGCGTTGTGGCGGGATCTACATGTGAAGCGGAGTACATGGCAGCCTCGGAGGCAGCACAAGAAGCAGTCTGGGTGAAGGAGTTCATTACCGACCTAGGAGTCATACCCAATGCGTCGGGCCCGATGACTCTCTTCTGTGACAACACTGGAGCTATTGCCCTTGCCAAGGAGCCTAGGTTTCACAGGAAGACCGGGCATATCAAGCGTCGCTTCAACTCCATTCGTGAAAGTGTTCAAAATGGAGACATAGAGATTTGTAAAGTACATACGGACCTGAATGTGGCAGATCCGTTGACTAAACCTCTCCCTAGAGCAAAACATGATCAACACCAGAACTGCATGGGTGTTCGATTCATCACAATGTAACTAGACTATTGACTCTAGTGCAAGTGGGAGACTGTTGGAAATATGCCCTAGAGGCAATAATAAAATGGTTATTATTATATTTCATTGTTCATGATAATTGTCTATTGTTCATGCTATAATTGTGTTATCCGGAAATCGTAATACATGTGTGAATACATAGACCACAACACGTCCCTAGTGAGCCTCTAGTTGACTAGCTCGTTGATCAAAAGATAGTCATGGTTTCCTGACTATGGACATTGGATGTCATTGATAACGGGATCACATCATTAGGAGAATGATGTGATGGACAAGACCCAATCCTAAGCATAGCTCAAAGATCGTGTAGTTCGTTTGCTGTAGCTTTTCCGAATGTCAAGTATCATTTCCTTAGACCATGAGATTGTGCAACTCCCGGATACCGTAGGAGTGCTTTGGGTGTGCCAAACGTCACAACGTAACTAGGTGACTATAAAGGTACACTACAGGTATCTCCGAAAGTGTCTGTTGGGTTGGCACGAATCGAGACTGGGATTTGTCACTTCGTATGACGGAGAGGTATCTCTGGGCCCACTCGGTAATGCATCATCATAATGAGCTCAATGTGACCAAGTGGTTGATCACGGGATCATGCATTACGGTACGAGTAAAGTGACTTGCCGGTAACGAGATTGAACGAGGTATTTGGATACCGACGATTGAGTCTCGGGCAAGTAACGTAACGATTGACAAAGGGAATTGTATACAGATTGATTGAATCCTCGACATCGTGGTTCATCCGATGAGATCATCATGGATCATGTGGGATCCAACATGGGTATCCAGATCCTATTGTTGGTTATTGACTGGAGAGGCATCTCGGTCATGTCTGCATGTCTCCCGAACCCGTAGGGTCTACACACTTAAGGTTCGGTGACGCTAGGGTTGTAGAGATATTAGTATGCAGTAACTCGAAAGTTGTTCGGAGTCCCGGGTGAGATCCCGGACGTCACGAGGAGTTCCGGAATGGTCCGGAGGTAAAGATTTATATATAGGAAGTCCAGTTTCGGCCATCGGGAAGGTTTCAGGGGTCGCCGGTATTGTACCGGGACCACCGGAAGGGTCCCGGGGGTCCACCGGGTGGGGCCACCTATCCCGGAGGGCCCCATGGGCTGAATTGGGAGGGGAACCAGCCTCTAGTGGGCTGGTGCACCCCCCCCCCTTGGGCCTCCCCCGCGCCTAGGGTTGGGAAACCCTAGGGGTGGGGGCGCCCCCCACTTGGCTTGGGGGGGAAGCCACCCCTTGGCTGCCGCCCCCTTGGAGATCCATCTCCTAGGGCCGGTGCCCCCCCAAGGCCCCTATATAAAGAGGGGGAGGGAGGGCAGCCGCACCCCTTGCTCTTGGCGCCTCCCTCTCCCTCCGTAACACCTCTCCTCCCCGCTTGCGCTTGGCGAAGCCCTGCCGGGATCCTACTGCATCCACCACCACGCTGTCGTGCTGCTGGATCTTCATCAACCTCTCCTTCCCCCTTGCTGGATCAAGAAGGAGGAGACGTCTTCCCAACCGTACGTGTGTTGAACGCGGAGGTGCTGTCCGTTCGGCACTTGGTCATCGGTGATTTGGATCACGACGAGTACGACTCCATCAACCCGGTTCACTTGAACGCTTCCACTCACGATCTACAAGGGTATGTAGATGCACTCCTATTCCCCTCGTTGCTAGAATACTCCATAGATTGATCTTGGTGATGCGTAGAAAATTTTAAATTCTGCTACGATCCCCAATAGGGGGCGCGCCCCCCACCCTCGTGGACAGGGTGTGGGCCCCCTGGTCTTCATCTTTGGCGAGGATTTTTTATTGTTTTTTCTAAGGTATTCCGTGGAGTTTCAGGACTTTCCGAGAATATTTGCTTTCTGCACATAAAACAACACCAAGGTAATTCTGCTGAAAACAGCATCAGTCCAGGTTAGTTCCATTCAAATCATACAAGTTAGAGTCCAAAACAAGGGCAAAAGTGTTTGGAAAAGTAAATACGACGGAGACGTATCATAGCTCCGTGCAGAGCATTGTAGACATAGAAAATTTGCAAAATACATACGAAGCTGAATGTGGCAGATCCGTTGACTAAACTTCTGTCACAGGCAAAACATGATCACACCTTAGTACTCTTTGGGTGTTAATCACATAGCGATGTGAACTAGATTATTGACTCTAGTAAACCCTTTGGGTGTTGTTCACATGGCGATGTGAACTATGGATATTAATCACATAAAGATGTGAACTATTGGTGTTAAATCACATGGCGATGTGAACTAGATTATTGACTCTAGTGCAAGTGGGAGACTGAAGAAAATATGCCCTAGAGGCAATAATAAAGTTGTTATTTTATATTTCCTTATATCGTGATAAATGTTTATTATTCATGCTAGAATTGTATTAACCGGAAACTTGATATATGTGTGAATACATAGGCAAAACTCAGTGTCCCTAGTAAGCCTCTACTAGACTAGCTCGTTAATCAAAGATGGTTAAGTTTCCTAACCATAGACATGTGTTGTCATTTGATGAACGTGATCACATCATTAGGAGAATGATGTGATGGACAAGACCCATCCGTTAGCTTAGCATAATGAATGTTAAGTTTTATTGCTATTGATTTATTCATGTCAAATACATATTCCTTCGACTATGAGATTATGCAACTCACGGATACCGGAGGAATACCTTGTGTGCTATCAAACGTCACAATGTAACTGGGTGATCATAAAAATGCTCTACAGGTATCTCCAAAAGTGTTTGTTGGGTTGGCATAGATCGAGATTAGGATTTGTCACTCCGAGTATTGGGGAGGTATCTCTGGGCCCTCTCGGTAATGCACATCATGATAAGCCTTGCAAGCAATGTGACTAGTGAGTTAGTTGCGGGATGATGCATTACGAAATGAGTAAAGAGACTTGTCGGTAACGAGATTGAACTAGGTATGAAGATACCGACGATCGAATCTCGAGCAAGTAACATATACCGATGACAAAGGGAATAACGTATGTTGTCATTACGGTACGACCGATAAAGATCTTCGTAGAATATGTGGGAACCAATATGAGCATCCAGGTTCCGCTATTGGTTATTGACCGGAGAGGTGTGTCGGTCATGTCTACATAGTTCTCGAACCCGTAGGGTCCGCACGCTTAACGTTTGATGACGATGTTGTATTATATGAGTTATGTGATTTGGTGACCGAATGTTGTTCGGAGTACCGGATGAGATCACGGAAATAACGAGGAGTCTCGAAATGGTTGAGTGGTAAAGATTCATATATAGGACGATAGTATTTGGACACCGAAAGTGTTTCGGGGGTACCGGGTACTTATCGGGTCACCGAAAGGGGTTCCGGGCTACCCACGGCAAACTATATGGGCCTTATGGGCCAAGACGGGAAACACACCAGCCACAAAGGGCTGGTGCGCCCCCCCCCCCCATATGAGCTGGCCAAATTGGAGAAGGAAATGGGAAGGAGGAAAGGAAAAGAGAATAGGATTCTCCCTTCCCCCTCTTCCCTTCCTACTCCAAATAGGAATAGGAAAGGGGGGAGGCCGAATTGGGAGGTGCCCAAGTAGGATTCCTCCTACTTGGGGCACCCCCTTGGCTGCCTCTCCTCCCCTCCAACCTATATATATGAGAGGGGCACCGGTAGAACACACAACAAACATTGTTAGCCGTGTGCGGCGCCCCCCTCCACAGTTTACGCCTCCGGTCATATTCACGTAGTGCTTGGGCAAAGCCCTGCGTGGATCACTTCACCATCATCGTCACCACGCCGTCGTGCTAACGAAACTCTCCCTCGACACTTTGCTGGATCAAGAGTTCAAGGGACGTCATCGAACTAAACATGTGCAAAACTCGGAGGTGTTGTACGTTCGGTGCGTGATCGGTCGGAACGAGAAGAAGTTCTACTACATCAACCGCGTTGTCAAACGCTTCCGCTTTCGGTCTACAGGGGTACATGGACACACTCTCCCCCTCTCGTTGCTATTCATCTCCTAGATAGATCTTGCGTGAACGTAGGAATTTTTTTGAAATTGCATGCTACGTTCCCCAACACGTGCCTCTCATGCGGAGGGTCGCCGGCTTGGGAGGGGAAGGATGTCGCCGGCTCGGGAGGGGAGAGGTCCGGCACATATGCCACAGAGGAAGGAAGAGAAGAGATAAAGAGGAAGAAGAAATAAAAGAGGAAGAGGAAACTTACATGTGGGCCCCACATGTAAGTTAACGGGCAAACTAAGGTCAAACTAACGGTTTGTTTAGGTGCGGGCCCAACCTATCATAATCATGATCAACTGATAAAGACTCGGCGATTTGGGTTTTTTTGAAACAGCCAACCACCTACTTGGTAGTTATCTGAGAAAAATTAAAAACCGATAGTTTTTTGGAACCCTAGCATGTAAAGTAGTAGTTTTATGCTATTTACTCATTGTGGAACGGAGAAAGTATTTAAAGTGGATCTTATTTGAAAGCCCTCATCATATGAACACGAATATGCAAATGAAATATAAATTAGACTTTCGGTTTAAAAGATATAATATATTTAAATTTGAATGCCAAAGGAAATAGCATGGGATGTGGAATGGGCAAGTTTCAACTATTAAAATTTGGACATTTGTGTTCCCAAAAGCTGTCTAAGTGGACCTCGTCTAAGATAATTAGGCAAATAAAGCACATGCAAAGACCAAACCAGTTTATAAATCACAAGGCAATCAGGCGGCCACAAACTTCGTTCCCCGCAACTGCGTGTCACAAATCCTCTCCCTCCCGCTACCGCCTGCTCCATCTGTCACGCACACACGATGCCATGACATTTCAGCGGAGCAAGTTGAACCCGCATATTCCGTTTCGAAAGGAAAAATGCTTTCGCCCGCATGCGCTCGAGAGAGCGTAGTCGTTGCGAGCCTGAGCAAAGATGGAACCCGTATGACAAGCTCTACATACTAGCTTGTCACGGTACAATGGAATATCCAACGTATATGTCGACCCCCTCGAAACATGTACCTCGAATATTCGCACACCGGGCTCGGCTCTGCGCAGGGCAACGTACGTACGTTTGACGCAGAGTAGTCAGGAAGAAAACGGCTATTCATGGAACGATTACATCATTACATACATGCGAAATATTTGGTGCCCGAAATGTTACCCCCTTTTTGTTCTTTTTTTGCGAAGTGTTATCCTTCTGTGTCACGTAGTACTGATCTAGCACCGCTGCTAGAAGCGTGCACTCACTTTCTTTTCCCGCACGCAACAAAAAGCTCGACGGAACAATACGTAAAAACAGGAAAGGTCCGAAAACTGCATGCGGCTGACGGCATGCAGCCCAACGGGGGTAGTTTTGCTACCGTGTGTGTGCACGCTTGTCAATCGCGTTTGCCGGCTGTGGAGTGGTATCATACACCACACGGCAACTTCAACTTTTAACTCGTAGAAGAAACGTATACGTGGACGCTGAGGGTGAGTGAGACAGTTCAGTTCACTTCCCTGGCCAGTTCTTACCTGACCGAGCTGCGAGCTCTGGCCTATCCAAGAAAACGCCGCGATGGATGTACTAGCGAGCCTCAGCCTCGTCACGCGCCCAACAGGGCAGCATGATTACATGGACATGTAGTACCAGCCCTACAATAATGCCCGCACATGGTGGACCAAGCTTGGCGTCAGTAAGAAATGAGTCCGTAAAATTGCACCGGAGAGCGGAGATCCACGAAACGGAATGGCCCGTACGTAACATGGTTTACGTGAACCCTATATACTGTACTACTACTATAAGCTCATCGTGGTTTACGTGACGGGAAAACGCATCCAAGTCATGAGCCATCGAATCGGATCAGTCGTCACCACCCGTGCAACTAGACGCGCGAATCTCCCCAATAACAATGCGTGCCACATGGAAGGGTGACATGGATGCGTTATCCCGTCGCTGTAGATCAACAGCAACCCAAAGAAAACAAGATGATCGTGGCCGTCTCAAGCGCCACAAGTAGTAGCAGGTAGCACAGAAGAAAGCAGAAAGCCCCAAGGGCCCAACCGGAAAAGAAAGGCTGGCCACGCGCCAATTGGGCAGGCAGAGCCAGACAGTGACATGCAATGCAATCTCCATGATCTCGCATCCTTCCTTCCCTGCTCTCCTCGCCCGCCTCCTCTTTTCGCTGCGATTATTACGCTTGCAAGGCACCCAATCGGCGTCGTGCACACGCTGCCCGTCGCTTTCTTAACCATCCCAGATTCCCAGTGAGCAGTGGTAACTTGCCGTGGTGTCCCTCCTCGCCTCGATCGTGCGCGCGTGTGGGCGTGGCCGCTATATATCCGCGCGAGCACTGGCCATCGCTTTCTCGCTACACCTTTGTTAACCAACCGCACTGCCGCCGTCCCCGTCTGCCTCCGGCCAGCAGCCATGGCGAGGGGTTCCATGGCCGCGGTGCTCGCCGTCCTGGCCGTGGCGGCGCTCCGGTGCGCGCCGGCCGCCGCGGAGCTCCCGCTGGTGGAGCACCCGGCCAAGAACGACGGGTCGCTCAGCCTGCTCGTCGTCGGGGACTGGGGCCGCAACGGCACCTACAACCAATCCAGGGTCGCGGAGCAGGTGCGCGATGATCCTTCCTAGGCCCGATCTCCTCTTCCTCTTGGTTCGCCAGTAGGATCGTACTACGGCTTGAGCTCGTAACCGCGCGCCGCGGCAGGGTCGTTGCGATTGGGTGGATGGGGGAGGAGTGGAGGACTGGGGAATGAAAACCGGCTGGTGGTTGGTCCACTTGGCATTTCGGTTATTGTTTATTGGATTGGAAGGGGTCGTCTTGATCTTCTGCCTCCTTCGTGCGTGCGTGCGTCTCCGAGTTTCGCGGGCAGAGCTGCTGCTATGCTGACTCATGGGGATTCTTCGTTGTTGGCGCAGATGGGGAAGGTCGGGGAGAGGCTGGACATCGACTTCGTGGTCTCCACCGGCGACAACTTTTACGAGAATGGCCTCACCGGCGTCCATGACCAGCAGTTTGAAGAATCCTTCACCAATATCTACACCGCCCAGAGCTTGCAGAAGCCGTGGTACCTCGGTAAGCTTCAGTGATTTTATCATCTCCCTCTTTTTTCAGAGAAATGGGAAGCTTTTCAGTGCTTTCTAACGTGCTGCTGCTAAGGCCTGGACGTTTTTGTTCCTTTCAGTTCTCGGAAACCATGACTACCGGGGCGATGCGCTCGCACAGCTTGACCCGGTCATGCGCAAGCTCGATGAGAGATTCGTTTGCATGAGATCATTTCTTGTCAATGCAGGTACATCGTCATATTTTGTTTGAGCAAAGAAAAAGATTATATTTGTACATTTCGGATTTATTTTTTTCAAAAAGATGTTATACTTGTAAGAACAGCATAAGACTTGACTATCATCCATCCCTGTTCTCTCAGAGATCGTGGAGTTCTTCTTCATCGACACCACTCCATTCCAACTCAAGTACTGGACTCACCCCAAAGACAGTCACTACGACTGGAGAGGAGTGGCGCCTCGAAAGGACTACATAGCTAATCTGCTGAAGGTGCACACGTCGAATAAAGATTCTCATCCATGTTAGTTACAAAGCAAAATAAATTCACATCCCTTTTCCGTAAATTTTACAATCTAGGATTTGGATGAGGCAATGAAGAAATCAACTGCAAAGTGGAAGATTGCTATTGGGCATCATACCATGAGGAGTGTCAGTGACCATGGGGACACCGAGGAGCTCCTGCAATTGCTTCTTCCAGTCCTCAAGGTAATTCATAAGTAGCCTCATTATTAGTTTTAAAAAGCACAGAAAAAGAATCGTTTTATGACACTTTCATGCCCTTCCAGGTTAATGGCATCGACTTCTACATCAATGGGCACGACCACTGCCTCGAACACATTAGCAGCAGAGACAGGTTAACAGCGTTTGATAAACATTGTTCTTTTAAGAACAGAGCAGTAAGGCGTTAAATTCACACTTGTTGAAGTTGTCTAGCCTTAACGCATGTGCTTCTGTTGTACCAGTCCAATCCAATACTTCACTAGCGGAGGCGGTTCAAAAGCATGGAGGGGAGTCTACCAGCCAAATGATGATAAGATCCAGTTCTTTTATGATGGGCAAGGGTTCATGTCCCTCCAGCTAAACCAGGACCAAGCTGACTTCATCTTTTATGATGTTTCTGGGAAAGTCTTGTACGAGTTTACCTCGCACAAAACAAACCACTTCCAGCCCTCCATCTATGTCACTGCAGAATGAGGGAGATGCAGATCATGGCAGGAGAATTAGTTTGGTAGCACTATTTGTGAAAAAAAATTGAATGTGCCACTGTGGTAACAGTGGTAAAGGTAATAGATTGGTATTAAGTATGGTGCGTGGTTCAGCGCTGAAGAAATATTAAACTGGCTGTGAATTATCTACAATAAAGGAGCAGAGATGCTCAGTATGGTGTCCATTGGTTCTGATGCATACATTAGTCACAGGGATCTATTGATGCGATGTGCATTTAGAGAAATATATGCATAAACTCTAATATTGTACCATGCACTCAAAAAATTAAATGAACTCTAGTATCTGGTGGTGACCTTTGCATATTGGTATCAGGATTCAACAAGAGTGCAAAGACTATTTTCTTCAGCTTTCACAAATAAAGGACACTTGTTTGTTTGTGGAAGAGAGAATGCATGGGGATCTGATGAGCTGATATTTCAAATTTTCAAGAATCAATTAAACAAGTTTAAATTAACCAATGGATGGTCTACCACAATGTTTCAGACCATCAGAGAGATCCCCTTAACAGGTCATGCATTAAGTTTGGGTACTCAGATTGCAGAGGCCCCTAACTGCATTTTCAAGTGTTCCATGACACAAATAGTTGCCAAGAAAATATTACTTCAGGCATGCAAATTACAAGTACCAGAATAACTTTGTGTCAAAAACTGGACAAATGTTGCCAACAAAATATCACTTCCAGACATGCAAACTAAAGTACCAGAATAACTCTGGCAAAAACTCGACAACCAAGAAAATGGCAACCAGCTTGAGAGGTAACAGGCTAACAGCAGATAGAACGTTCTATAAAACAGAATAGGTCTATACTAAGCCACATGAAAGCTGTCTGAAATACATATATCAAGGAACGGTCTTCCATAATGTTTTAATACCAGCGAATCCATCTTAGAAATTACCCCAATGAGCAACAGTTAAATCCAAAACTCTCCACGGCCACATCAGACGTAATGCTACCTAACGCCATTGTTATGTTACTATAATTTTAATTTTTATAAGGGCAGTGTTTAGTTCCCTTCACCACATACCTGGGTGGGCTCGGAGGGATCTACAACAAAAATGGTTCCGTTGGACAGCCAATTTGGCAAGAATATCGACAACTTTCTCCTCAATTCTTCTGAATAATTCTCCCACATATCAAGTGCTAACACAACATCATCCCATTCAATAACAGAATCCACACTGCTATATGATCCAAATATGGTTTGTGCAAGTCCATGGTTACACGGTAATGGAAGTTCCGTTCCACTTGATTGCTGTACTTGTATAGTAGGGTAGCAAACTGTTTCTGAACCACCAGTAGTCTGGTTTCTCCTTGCTGCCAGCTCAGGTGCTTTCCAGTAGTAAAATTGCACCACCTAATTAAGAAATTTGAAATGAATGCAACTCAATTAACAGAAAAGATGTCAGATGTAACCTAGTTGAAAGATGTAGGTAAAAAAACTATCGTTTGTATCAAAAAAATTGTTCATGATATTGATCGGTGTCAACAAGCACATTCACTGAGCAATAAACTGATACTTTAAAATCAAGTTCTACAATCCACAGTGACGTTGGAGTAATGGCAGGATAAACTTGCAGGAAATGAGTGGCCAGGAAAAAACATTCAACAACTTAAAAGGGATAATATGATGCACTTGATAAAATTTCTTCACATATTCTTCAGCAGTTTTGGCATCCCTTGGGTTAAGTTTCTTTGGCACATATACTATGATAAAACAGCCTTATTGACTTAGTTTAAAAGGGTCTTTTGGTAGCGATGTTCTTAAGCATTTGGATCTTTTCAAGCTTCTGATCGGTCTTCTACATGCATGAGATGGAAAAATAAATATTCCAGAATTGCATATGACTAAACTCAGCTTTAGAAGAAGATTTTCATTAGGTTCACTGATTTACAACAGAAAATCAACTAGTCCCAAAACTCTGTAGAAGTAGACTATTTCTTGGAACTTCAGTACTTTACTATCATCCACTTTCTGAAATAGCATCTGAGCAGTCAGACGGGCTGTGAAACATTCTTGACCAAGTTAGTTTGCATAATAACATAGACTGTTGATCTTGCATTTGGGGCAGTAATGACTTAAAATGTTTCAAAGGCATACACAGTAGTTACAGGATGCACTGAATTTTGCCATGATTCAATTGGGCATGGAATTAATAAATGCAGGTTGCAACATAGTACAAATTCTGACAGATTCTACTATAGAGGAAACTAAATACCAATGCAATGTTCAGAAAGAATGATGGACTGTTTGGTTCGCTGCCCTCAACTGCCAAGCCAAAACATCGGCGTTGACTGAGACGTGGGCGTCCGTTTGGATCAGCTCCTATTTTTTGGCACACCCAGCCCATCTGCCCTCCCTACAACTGATTTCACGCCAATTTGTTGGCGAAAACCAGGGCGCGTGGATCGGTCAACAATTTTTTGGTCAGCCCGTGATTTGGCAGGGCGAAAGTGGGCAGCAACAAAACAGCCCCTGATTTATTTGTTGAATTAGACTTTTTTGTGCCCTTGTAACATGGATTGCCAAGAAGATTGGTTTCACCTACTCTTGACATGTAACTTCAGCAAGGGGCTGTTGGGCATTCACCAATAAGTACTCCCTCCGTCCCAAAATAAGTGACTTAATTTTGTACTAGCTTTAGTACAAAGTTACTACAAAGTTGAGTCGCTTATTTTGGGACGGAGGGAGTATGTTATAACAAGCCAAATTATCATTTATCAGCGGCAATGAGACAAAGCTTCTTTATAAAAAACTATTCACTCCTCACTGCTGGCATATCTTGTTTCAAAAGAATATATGCATATGATCCTATTGCTCTTAAACTGACTGCAGAATCAAATCCACTCAAAAAGGAAAGTATGCAGAATGCGGTTACCTGAAGAGCGTGCAAGCTGTTGGCAAATATCTTCCCAAAGACATCATCTGCCCTCCCAATTCGCAGTGGCTTCCCAAGCAACTCTATGGGGTCATCAGCTGGTGCAGCACATGTACTCTTGCTGTCTTCATCGCTGCTTGCACGAAAACTAAACCCAAGAATGTGTATTCTAGCACATCGTATGTCAAAGCCAGACTGATCGTAGGAAAACCAGTACATGTTATCTGAGGCTGGCAAAGGAATGTAAGAGTTCTGATCAGCTGGCTCATAGCTCAGTGATGTCTGGGATAGAAAACTAAGGAGCTTTGGATCCTCATCAAAAGAACTATCTCTAGTGAACCAAAGAGTAAGTGTCAGCCTTTCACCCTCAGTTACCTGTAAAAGATTTGCTATAGTTTGTTGATAAAAAGAAAAGTTCTTGTGTAAAACGTCAAAAGACTGAGAATATTTTGAGGAAAAAACAAAGGCTGCCAATGAATTGAGTTTTGCAAAGCCTATGCAAGGGAAAATAGAAAATATTTGACCATGAAACAATTAGTTCGCAATCAACCGTTGCTACAGCTGACTTTAACACATTTTCCCCATTTTGTTTCATAAATAGAAAACATTAAAAATAATAGAGAACTTTTATTGTATCTAAATAATGGCACAAAATATGATAACCAACATTAGTGAAGGAGAATAGGCGTGCATATACTACAGGAAAGAAAATCTGATCCACACAGAAAACAGAAACGTACCTCATCTACACAATGGACATTACGATTATCAGCAGTGTAGATGACAGCATCCTGAAAACAATATTAATTGACAGAAAATGAAAGAAATCATCCAATAGATTTTAGCCGGTGGAAGATAATATCCACATCAATGATTCTAAAAAAATGCATGTAGTGTGTGCTGCTTACACCAGCAACTGGAATAACAGAGGAGGGTTCACCATCCTGAAACTTCAACAGTCCACCCTTAAAGTCCTTTCCATGATTGTTCAAGTAGCACACAGCCTTTATAATTGAATCCAGAAGAGGGAAATAAAGTCAGCATGAGAAAGATCACATCTAAAAGAAGCAGAAAAGTAAGTGATCGGTGTGGGCAAAAACTTATAAGTGATCATCACAGCAGAACTAAGAAAACCTCTCCATGTTATGAATGGCTTCAATATCTAATCACAATGATAATACACAGATCGAAGCATATTTTCAGTGTGTGTTGGTTCTTAACAAACTCATAGTTTCATGGCAGTCATTTCTTACATTGTTCATGAAATTGGCAAGTATTTGCAACAGTCTATTAATGCAAAGCAGGATACATAATGGAATGTTTTTGTTTTACAGCAATACTTAACAACATCTTCCTTGCTTATAGTTCGCCAACAAGTAGGCAAATGGGAACTGAATCAACCAAAATGACAGTTAAGCACTAAGAGCTATGTGATGGCACTGACTCGGAATTAAAAACTCGAGATACAAGGAGAAATCATGCAAACTGACTGAATTCTCCAAATCAGATTGGTCCTCACCGTGAAGGCTCTTTGCCTAAGATAAGGTTTGTTGTCGTCACTGTGCCATCCAATAGAAGCCCCCTTGCACCAACTGCACGCCAAATATAGAGGTTTTGAATAAGGAGAGCATTACAGTGTCAAGTTATGTCAGGTCTCCTACATAAACTACCTTCAAGGTTTATGCGCACCATTAATAAGGTGACAACTTTTTTTATAAGGTTTATTTATGCATTCGTATAAAGTTAGTGGAGTCATGGGGGCAGCTACAATGCAAGGTGCGTATATGAGGGTACTATAAGCATATATGTAAAATTGACTTGCCCCAAGGAAACATGCTGATACCAATGTGAAACTAGTAGGATCGACCAGACAGAATGGCATGAAAGAGGTGATGCGACTGTTCAGCACCTGACTAGTCCGGTGAACTCGACGAAGAGGTCGAAGTGGCAGGAGAAGAAGGACTCGACGGCGTCGCGAAGTCGCTCGCGGATGGGCACGAAGGGGAGGAGTAGGTGGCCGCAGCCGGTGGCAGCCAGATGCGGCAGCGATGTAGACACCACCGAAGGCCGGTACCCCGCCGTCCCGCAGCTCCGGTGCACGAACTCCAGCTCCTGGACACGGTGGCCACCGTATGAGACGGTCGATTCGGATCGCAACAAGCTGGAGTTTGGGGCTCGGAGGAGGAGGGTTTAGGGGGAGGAGCGTGTGATATACCTTGCAGGTCTCGGGGGAGAGAAATCCAGGGAGAAGGAGGCGGACGTTGTCCTCGGTGGCGGTCGGCGGCGGCGAAGCGGCGGCGGTGGCCATGGTTGGAAGAGACTCGGAGATGTGGAGGGGGGAGAGGACAGACCGTGAGATCGGTGGGCCCCGCGGAAGAGGCCTTTGACTACGCTGACTACTCTGTCGACGAAATTGAGCAGCTGTTCAGCTTGTTTTTTTTTTTTGCCAATGGCATACCATATTTTTTTTGAGAAAAGAGCAAAATATTTATAAGAGACCCACGATCGATGCGAACATCAATCAACGGCAAAATTGAGCATGACTTTGTTCGAGGCGCACAGGATGAAGGGATATACAGTAGTCGCTCATTTACGGCAAAACATAGGGTGCCCTATGGAGGTTGATCAATCCTGTCCCTGTAGTCCAAATCTAGGCCTTCTTTGATTTGGAAATTTTTTATGGGATTTCTAGAGGATAAAAATTTTGTAGAAAAAATTCATATGAAGTCATTTGGTTTGTAGGAATGGATTCCTATTCCTATATAGGATAGGAATCAATCTTTCATATTTAAAAGAAAAAATATTAGCCTAGACTCAATAAAAAAAAATTATCCTACGAATCAAGTGACATCTTTTTCTTTATAGAAAGTGAGATGCATGTCACATCATTTATCATGATTTTCCTATTCCTATGATATTTCTATTCTATAAACCAAAGAAGGCCTCCTGAGATGATACGGGATCACCGTATCATCTCATATCCACCCTAGAGATTCAGTCATGCATCAACTAGCGGTCCTACTGTGCGTAAGGCTGGTTGTAATAGGGAGTATCATAGACTAGTATCATGCATGCATACTATCATATATTGGTATCATAGAAGACTACGTTTATTGCCATGCATGACACCAAATAGCACATCATTTAATATGATACGGTATCATAATATGATACTCAAGTCTCTCTTTCTTCATTTAATACTATGCCACCTCATCAAAATTACTTAGTTGGCATATATGATACTACCTATGATACTCCCATTACGGGCAGCCTAATGTCCGTGTCATGACTCCAGAAGAGGGGATCCGCCTCAACAAGTCCCTTTGAAAAAGTGAAAGGAAGCAGCTATGGGCCCCACCTGGACACGTGGTTCGCAGGGGAAGCGACTGATGCGCGGGCGTGATTAGCCGGTTGATTTTAAACCCTTTCCTTAATGGATAGGAAACCTCCGGAGCACCTCACCTCCGGTTACAAAACGCACGCAAACAAACCAGCCATACCAATTTTCACACCACGTACGCATCTGCCTTCGTCTTCCAAAACCCCTCCAGCAATACCGTACCACACAGCCCCGCCGTTCCATGGCCACGGAGGCCATGGCCGGCGCCGTGAGGGACCTGGCCGCCCTCTCCATGCGGTTCCTCCTCCACCTCGGCGGCAACCAAACCAACCTGGCCTTCTCCCCGCTGTCATTCCACTACGTCCTCGTCCTTCTCGCTGCCGGTGCCACGGGCGACACCCTCAACCAGATCGTCTCCTTCCTAGGCCCCTCCGGCAGCATGGCGCACGCATCCCTCGCCTCCCATGCAGCCTCTGCTTTCCTCGCTCGGGGCAATGGCTCGGAGCCCGACGTCCGGTGCGGCGTAAGTGTTTGGGTGGATTCGTCGCTCCAGCTTAGGCCTGCCTTTGCAGACATGGTCACCTCCCAGTACAATGCCACAACTCAAGCCATGCCTTTCCAAGAAAAGGTGATTTATCTATATGAGCAATATGATTTACTTCTGCTGTTATTGCAAATTTTCTACTGGCTAGATTTGATCATCGCTTATCAACTCTTTGGTGTGTCGAATCTCTAATGAAGCCTGACAAGGCGAGAGTTGAGATCAACTGCTGGTTCGAGGACAAGACAGGCGGCCTGATCAAAGAACTCATGCCGGAGGGCCTGTTGGAAATATGAGCAAATTACTACGAGATTTAATCCGAATAAATAGGAAATAGATCATGACAGCAATAGCAGAGATTAAACTAATCATGCAAACTAGCATAGTAGATGAACATATCACATCTAGGGCACATACTAGAAACATGAATTCTACCACAATCTCGAACAGGAAGGATATAATCACATACGGTGCAGCGGGAGCAGCACCACCGGCGTTGACGTTGTCGCCCATGTCGTCGAGGATGAGGTTGCCGAGGTCGGGGAAGAAGTCGTCGTTCGCGAAGTCGTCGCTGCCAGCAGTCGCGTGAGTGCGCTCCCCAAAAACCTGATCGCCCCTCTCCCATACAGGATCACAAGAGGCGGGGTTCCGGAGGCCTGCTGTCTCTTTTCCCGGTGCACGCCGAAAGGAGGGATGGAGAAGACTTGCTTGGCGGCATAATGATCTAGAACGATGGTGAGAAATCATACGAAGCGACGGCGGGAAGGATAGACGTCTGCCTGACTATATAGTGCGGGCCGGGTAGGTCATGGGAGTAAACCCCACGTCCGAGTCGTCACGATCCAAAATAATCGAAAACGGTTCAGTAATTAATGCATCTGTTAATTATTAATTGATGACTCATTAATTTTTCCAATATAGACAACGTGCATAGCTCTGTCCTCGGCTCGGCTCAATCCCGCAACCCGCGGCGCGTCGTGACGAGGCATGGCGTGGCGTGGCGAGGCGAGCGAGGAGGAGGAGCGCGCGTGTAGGTCTCCTCTTCTCATGCTCATACAAGTGGTAGAAGAGCTCACCTTATAAATAGGTGCAACTCTCTCTCAACTTCCACGGTGGGACTAAACTTTAGCCTCACTCACTCCACTCACATGTGTGCATGAATGGGCCAAGAGAATTTCAGAATTTTAGTTGGGCTTTGGGCCAAAGGCCTACTAGCAAAATTCCAACAATCCCCCACAAAGTCTCATTGGCACATCTCATCATTTAGTTCCAAAACATTATTTATATACCGGTGCTTAGTGGAGACTGTGAAGTTGAACTTCCACTTAGAGATTTATGCTACACTAGATCACAACTTGAATAGTGGACTATGCCTTGAACTACAAGTTTTCTGCGATACTAGTTTCACACAAATTCTTGACCGATACTGGGTTGCCGCAAGGCTTCCCCGCGGGTGGAGCGTATGCGTCATACTCCAGGGCCTTTTCATGAATTTATTAGAGAACACCCAATTCTCATAGACTGTCACGTTAACAATCAAATTCATATAGGTGTGTTCCTCAGAAGATGTTCTGCAGGACAACATCTCTGCTTACCCGAATAAGCCACTTGGAACACATTAAGATAAGTATCAACCTGCCATGCAGATCAGGAGAGTATTGCATCTTCATGGAGTGGGATAGTAATATAGGGATACTCTCCTCCCAGCTGACCAACAGCTTGTCTCCCACTTCTACTTCACGGGATCTCCGATCACATAGAGTGGGTTACCACTATGGACAACTCATGCGGTGGTCTCAGACCCATCTCCATCGATGCATTATCTATCACATTACGTGATAGACCCTTTGTGAAGGGATCTGCCAAATTTTTCGACGTTTGGATATAATCCAACGTAATAACTCCGGAGTTCCTCAATTTTCTGACAGATTTCAGTCTCCTCTTCACATGCCTTGAGGACTTCATATTGTCCTTAGAACTGTTTATCTTGACGATCACAGTTTGATTATCACAGTTCATCAGGATAGGGGGTATTGGTTTTTCAACCATAGGTAAGTCCATCAAGAGTTCACGAAGCCACTCTGCTTCAACAGTGGCAGTGTCTAATGCTGTGAGTTCTGCTTTCATAGTTTACCTCGTTAAGATGGTCTGCTTGCAAGACTTCTAGGAAATAGCACCACCACCAAGTGTAAAAACATAACCACTTGTGGCCTTAATCTCATCAGCATCAGATATCCAGTTTGAGTCACTATAACCCTCCAGTACCCTTGGATACCCGGTGTAGTGAATCCCATAGCTCGCGGTGCCTTTCAAATAGCGCATAACTCTCTCAAGCGCATGCCAATGATCATCTCCCGGTTTTGACACAAACCGACTCAGCTTGCTCACAGCAAAAGAGATGTCAGGCCTCGTGGCACTCGCCAAATACATAAGCGAGCCAATAATCTGAGAATACCTCAGTTGATCTCTAGCAATCCGTCGATTCTTTTGAAGCAACACACTAGCATCATATGGAGTTGGAGAAGGCGTGCAGTCGCTATACCCAAAACGACTCAAGACCTTTTCCACATAGTGAGACTGAAGCAGTGTGATCCCACCATTCTCATCTCTCAACAGCTTGATGTTTAAGATAACATCAGCTACTCCTAGATCCTTCATCTCAAAACAGCGAGATAAGAAATCCTTAACCTCCTTGATTAAATCAAGTTTGGTTCCAAAGATCAATATGTCGTCGACATACAGACAAAGAATAACTCCTTCGCCCCCACCATAGCGATAGTACACGCACTTGTCACCATCGTTTACTACAAAGCCGGCAGCAGTTAATGTTCTTTCGAACTTCTCATGCCACTCCTTAGGAGCTTGTTTAAGGCCATATAAAGACTTTAATAACTTGCACACCTTTCCTTCCTGACCAGGTACTACAAAACCATCTGGCTGATCCATGTAAATTTCCTCCTTCAACTCTCCATTGAGGAAAGCTGTCTTAACGTCCATTTGATGAACGAGAAGACCATGTGAGGCAGCCAGTGATAGTAGCACCCGAATTGTGGTCAGTCTAGCCACGGGTGAGTAAGTATCAAAGAAGTCTTCACCTTCTTTCTGGGTATAACCCTTGGCCACAAGCCGTGCCTTGTACTTTTCAATCGTACCATCAGGTCTAAGCTTCTTCTTGAACACCCACTTACATCCTACAGGTTTGCACCCATAAGGACGGTCAGTGATCTCCCAGGTACCGTTAGCTAAGATGGAATCCATCTCGCTACGTACAGCTTCCTTCCAGTAGTCAGCATCAGGAGATGCATAGGCTTCTGAAATAGTCCTGGGTGTGTCATCCACGAGGTACACAATGAAATCATCACCAAAGGACTTTGCAGTCCTCTGTCTCTTACTCCTCACAGGAGTTCCATTGTCACCCTCAACAGGATTCTCAACGTGTTCCATCGCAATGGTGGGTTCAGGAATTACAGTGAATTCCTCACTAGATGGAGTAGGTATCTCCTGATTTGATGAACTCGACATATCCTTCATAGGAAATATGTCCTCAAAGAAAGTTGCATCATTCGACTCCATAATCGTACCAACATGCATGTCGGATACCTCAGATTTTATTATCAAAAATCTATAGCCGATGCTATGAAAAGCATAGCCCAGAAGAACACAATCCACGGTTTTTGGTCCAAGCTTGCGCTTCTTGGGAATTGGTATATTGACTTTCGCCAAACAACCCCAAGTACGTAGGTAAGAGAGTTTCAACCTTTTCCTTTCCCATTCCTCAAATGGAGTCATGGTCTTATGCTTTGTGGGAACTCGGTTTAGGACATGACACGCAGTCATTAGCGCCTCCCCCCACCATTCCTTGGATAGACCCGAAGTGTCTAACATGGTGTTAACCATATCAGTTAGAGTTCGGTTCTTTCTTTCGGCTACCCCATTTGACTGGGGTGAGTAGGGAGGCGTCCTCTCATGGATTATACCATGTTCCGCACAAAACAGATCAAATTCATTGGAAAAATACTCTCCACCACGATCGGACCTAAGCCGTTTAATTTTTCGATCAAGTTGGTTCTCTGCCTCAGCTTTATAGTTTTTGAAGAAAGTCAAAGCCTCATCTTTTGATTTCAGAAGATACACATAACAATATCTAGTGGAGTCATCAATCAACGTCATGAAGTATCTCTTTCCACCTTTTGTCAACACGCCATTCATCTCACAAAGATCAGAATGTATAAGCTCTAGTGGCGCCAAGTCTCTTGCCTCTGCAGTCTTATGGGACTTGCGAGGTTGCTTAGCTTGCACACATACTTGGCACTTAGAGCCTTTGACAGTAGAGATTTTCGGAATTAAATTCATATTGGCTAGCCGCGTCATGCAACCAAAGTTAATGTGACAAAGTCGTGAATGCCAAATATCAGACTCATTGTTGTGGCAAACATTATTAATAACTTTAGTGCAAATATCTGACAAAGACAGGCGGAACAAGCCTCCGCTCTCATAGCCTTTTCCAACAAATTGTCCATACTTAGAAATTACAACTTTATTGGATTCGAAAACCAACTTAAAACCATCTCGACATAAACGGGAACCGCTAACGAGATTTTTATTGATGGACGGCACATGATGAACGTTCTTCAGACGCACAGTCTTCCCCGAAGTAAACTTCAGATCGACCGTACCAACACCTCGAACGATGGCATGTGACCCGTTCCCCATCAGCACGGGTGAAGTCCCTGTTGCCTGGTAAGAAGAAAACATGGAGGCGTCAGCACAAACATGTACATTGGCACCGGTGTCAATTAACCAATCAGGGGATTGAAATACTGAAAGGATGGTAGGAAAAATACCGTACCCTGATTCCTTCATATCAGTATCACCGATGACAACATTAGCGGACTTGCCGCTCTTCTCATGTTCGCGCTCCTCAAAGCGGTTAGGACACTTCGGAGCCCAGTGATTAGGATCACCGCAGACATGGCAAAGTCCCTTCCCCTTCTTATGAGAATTCTTCTTGAAGTTGGTAGAATGTGATGGCTTGTTCTTTGTATCAAACTTGCCTTTGCCCTGAGTTTTGTTCTTATTGTTTTTGAACTTGTTGGGCTGGGAGTTCTTCTTCTGTACCATGTGGGCACTAGAACCTCCCTCAGCAACTCGAGCACGTGTGTCCTTTGCTCTCGCCTTCTCTTCAACATCAAGAGTACCAATGAGATCCGCAACGGAAAACTCCTGTCTCTTGTGTTTCAGGGAAGTAGCAAAATTGTTCCACGAAGGTGGAAGCTTGGCAATGATGCCTCCGGCAACAAATTTGTCCGGCAACACACACTTGAAGTACTCAAGTTCTTTTGCGAGCGACTGTATCTCATGAGCCTGCTGTACAACAGGGCGCTCATCAGTCATCTTGTAGTCATAGAATTGCTCCATGACGTACAACTCGCTGCCGGCGTCCGAGGCACCAAACTTGGCCTCGAGCGTAGCCCACATGTTCTTGCCGTTGTCAAACGACATATACGAATCCACAATGGAGCCATCAAGAACACTCAGAAGAGCGCCTTTAAAGAGGGTATCGATCTTCTCGAAAGCTTCCAGCTGTGCTGGATTAAGATTGCCCTCAGGCTTGCCTTTGGTGGCATCATAGCAGCCCATGGTCTGAAACCAGTAGACTGCTCTCGTGCGCCACCTCTTATATTGCGCCCCCTTAAAGGCAGGCGGCTTCAGATGTGCAGTAAAACCACTTGGAGTAAATTGCCTATAATCAGGTTTTTGGATTGTTGGAAATATGAGAAAATTACTACGAGATTTAATCCGAATAAATAGGAAATAGATCATGACAGCAATATCAGATATTAAACTAATCATGCGAACTAGCATAGTAGATGAACAGATCATATCTAGGGCACATACTATAAACATGAATTCTACCACGATCTCGAACAGGAAGGATATAATCACATACGATGCAGCGGGAGCAGCACCGCCGGTGTTGACGTTGTCGCCCATGTCGTCGAGGATGAGGTTGCCGAGGTCGGGGAAGAAGTCATCGTTCGTGAAGTCATCACTGCCAGCAGTCGCGCGAGTGCGCTCCCCAAAAACCCGATCACCCCTCTCCCATACAGGATCACGAGAGGCGGGGTTCCGGAGGCCTGCTGTCCCTTCTCCCGGTGCACGCCGAAAGGAGGGATGGAGAAGACTTGCTTGGTGGCGCAATGATCTGGAATGGTGGTGAGAAACCATACGAAGCGGCGGCGGGTAGGGTAGACGTCTGCCTGACTATATTGTGCGGGCCGGGTAGGTCATGGGAGTAAACCCCATGTCCGAGTCATCACGATCGAAAAGAATCGAAAACGATTCAGTAATTAACGCGTCCGTTAATTATTAATTAATGACTCATTAATTTTTCCAATATAGACAACGTGCATAGCTCTGTCCTCGGCTCGGCTCAATCCCGCAACCCGCGGCGTGTCGTGACGAGGCGTGGCATGGCGAGGCGAGCGAGGAGGAGGAGCGCGCGTGTAGGTCTCCTCTTCTCATGCGCATACAAGTGGTAGAAGAGCTCACCTTATAAATAGGTGCAACTCTCTCTCAACTTCCGGGGTGGGACTAAACTTTAGCCTCACTCACTCCACTCACATGTGTGCATGAATGGGCCAAGAGAATTTCAGAATTTTAGTTGGGCTTTGGGCGAAAGGCCTACTAGCAAAATTCCAACAATCCCCCACAAAGTCTCATTGGCACATCTCATCATTTAGTTCCAAAACATTGTTTATATACCGGTGCTTAGTGGAGACTGTGAAGTTGAACTTCCACTTAGATATTTATGCTACACTAGATCACAACTTGAATAGTGGACTATGCCTTGAACTACAAGTTTTCTGCGAGACTAGTTTCACACAAATTCTTGAACGATACTGGGCTGCCGCAAGGCTTCCCCGCGGTTGGAGCGTATACGTCATACTCCAGGGCCTTTTCATGAATTTATTAGAGAACACCCAATTCTCACAAACTGCGACGTTAACAGTCAAATTCATATAGGTGTGTTCCTCAGAAGATGTTCTGCAGGACAACATCTCTGCTTACCCGAATAAGCCACTTGGAACACATTAAGATAAGTATCAACCTGCCATGCAGATCAGGAGAGTATTGCATCTTCATGGAGTGGGATAGTTAATATAGGGATACTCTCCTCTCAGCTGACCAACAGCTTGTCTCCCACTTCTACTTCACGGGATCTCCGATCACATAGAGTGGGTTACCACTATGGACAACTCATGCGGTGGGTCTCAGACCCATCTCCATCGATGCATTATCTATCACATTACGTGATAGACCCTTTGTGAAGGGATCTGCCAAATTTTTTCGACGTTTGGATATAATCCAACGTAATAACTCCGGAGTTCCTCAATTTTCTGACAGATTTCAGTCTCCTCTTCACATGCCTTGAGGACTTCATATTGTCCTTAGAACTGTTTATCTTGACGATCACAGTTTGATTATCACAGTTCATCAGGATAGGGGGTATTGGTTTTTCAACCATAGGTAAGTCCATCAAGAGCTCACGAAGCCACTTTGCTTCAACAGTGGCAGTGTCTAATGCTGTGAGTTCTGCTTCCATAGTTGACCTCGTTAAGATGGTCTGCTTGCAAGACTTCCAGGAAACAGCGCCACCACCAAGTGTAAAAACATAACCACTTGTGGCCTTAATCTCATCAGCATCAGATATCCAGTTTGAGTCACTATAACCCTCCAGTACCCTTGGATACCCGGTGTAGTGAATCCCATAGCTCGTGGTGCCTTTCAAATAGCGCATAACTCTCTCAAGTGCATGCCAATGATCATCTCCCGGTTTTGACACAAACCGACTCAGCTTGCTAAGAGCAAACGAGATGTGAGGCCTCGTGGCACTCGCCAAATACATAAGCGAGCCAATAATCTGAGAATACCTCAGTTGATCTCTAGCAATCCGTCGATTCTTTCGAAGCAACACACTAGCATCATATGGAGTTGGAGAAGGTGAGCAGTCGCTATGCCCAAAACGACTCAAGACCTTTTCCACATAGTGAGACTGAAGCAGTGTGATCCCACCATTCTCATCTCGCAACAGCTTGATGTTTAAGATAGCATCAGCTACTCCTAGATCCTTCATCTCAAAATAGCGAGATAAGAAATCCTAAACCTCCTTGATTAAATCAAGTTTGGTTCCAAAGATCAATATGTCATCGACATACAGACAAAGAATAACTCCTTCGCCCCCACCATAGCGATAGTACACGCACTTGTCACCATCGTTTACTACGAAGCCGGCAGTAGTTAATGTTCTTTCTAACTTCACATCCCACTCCTTAGGAGCTTGCTTAAGTCCATATAAAGACTTTAATAACTTGCACACCTTTCCTTCCTGACCAGGTACTACAAAACCATCTGGCTGATCCATGTAAGTTTCCTCCTTCAACTCTCCATTGAGGAAAGCTGTCTTAACGTCCATTTGATGAACGGGAAGACCATGTGAGGCAGCCAGTGATAGTAGCACCCGAATTGTGGTCAGTCTAGCCACGGGTGAGTAAGTATCAAAGAAGTCTTCACCTTCTTTCTGGGTATAACCCTTGGCCAAAAGTCGTGCCTTGTACTTTTCAATCGTACCATCAGGTCTAAGCTTCTTCTTGAACACCCACTTACATCCTACAGGTTTGCACCCATAAGGACGGTCAGTGATCTCCCAGGTACCGTTAGCTAAGATGGAATCCATCTTGCTACGTACAGCTTCCTTCCAATAGTCAGCATCAGGAGATGCATAGGCTTCTGAAATAGTCCTGGGTGTGTCATCCACGAGGTACACAATGAAATCATCACCAAAGGAGTTTGCAGTCCTCTGTCTCTTACTCCTCACAGGACTTCCATTGTCACCCTCAACAAGATTCTCAATGTGTTCCATCGCAATGGTGGGTTCAGAAATTACAGTGAATTCCTCACTAGATGGAGCAGGTATCTCCTGATTTGATGAACTCGACATATCCTTCATAGGAAATATGTCCTCAAAGAAAGTTGCATCATTCGACTCCATAATCGTACCAACATGCATGTCGGATACCTCAGATTTTATTATCAAAAATCTATAGCCAATGTTATGAAAAGCTTAGCCCAGAAGAACACAATCCACGGTTTTTGGTCCAAGCTTGTGCCTCTTCGGGATTGGTATATTGACTTTCGCCAATCAACCCCAAGTACGTAGGTAAGAGAGTTTCAACCTTTTCCTTTCCCATTCCTCAAATGGATTCATGGTCTTATGCTTTGTGGGAACTCGATTTAGGACATGATACACAGTCATTAGCGCCTCCCCCACCATTCCTTGGATAGACCCGAAGTGTCTAACATGGTGTTAACCATATCAGTTAGAGTTCGATTCTTTCTTCCGGCTACCCCATTTGACTGGGGTGAGTAGGGAGGCATCCTTTCATGGATTATACCATGTTCCGCACAAAACAGATCAAATTCATTGGAAAAATACTCTCCACCACGATTGGACCTAAGTCGTTTAATTTTTCGATCAAGTTGGTTCTCTGCCTCAGCTTTATAGTTTTTGAAGAAAGTCAAAGCCTCATCTTTTGATTTCAGAAGATACACATAACAATATCTAGTGGAGTCATCAATCAACATCATGAAGTATCTCTTTCCACCTTTTGTCAACACGCCATTCATCTCACAAAGATCCGAATGTATAAGCTCTAGTGGCGTCAAGTCTCTTGCCTCTGCAATCTTATGGGACTTGCGAGGTTGCTTAGCTTGCACACATACTTGGCACTTAGAGCCTTTGACAGTAGAGATTTTTAGAATTAAATTCATATTGGCTAGCCGCGTCATGCAACCAAAGTTAATGTGACAAAGCCGTGAATGCCAAATATCAGACTCATTGTTGTGGCAAACATTATTAATAACTTTAGTGCAAATATCTGACAAAGACAGGCGGAACAAGCCTCCGCTCTCATAGCCTTTTCCAACAAATTGTCCATACTTAGAAATTACAACTTTATTGGATTCAAAAACCAACTTAAAACCATCTCGACATAAACGGGAACCGCTAACGAGATTTCTATTTATGGACGGCACATGATGAACGTTCTTCAGACACACAGTCTTCCCCGAAGTAAACTTCAGATCGACCGTACGAACACCTCGAACGATGGCATGTGACCCATTCCCCATTAGCACGGGTGAAGTCCCTGTTGCCTGGTAAGAAGAAAACATGGAGGCGTCAGCACAAACATGTACATTGGCACCGGTGATAATTAACCAATCAGGGGATTGAAATACTGAAAGGATGGTAGGTAAAATACCATACCCTGATTCCTTCATATCAATATCACCGGTGACAACATTAGCCGCTCTTCTCATGTTCGTGCTCCTCAAAGCGGTTAGGACACTTTGGAGCCCAGTGATTAGGATCACCGCAGACATGGCAAAGTCCTTTCCCCTTCTTATGAGAATTCTTCTTGAAGTTGGTAGAATGTGATGGCTTGTTCTTTGTATCAAACTTGCCTTTGCCCTGAGTTTTGTTCTTATTGTTTTTGAACTTGCTGGGCTGGGAGTTCTTCTTCTGTACCATGTGGGCACTAGAACCTCCCTCAGCAACTCGAGCACGTGTGTCCTTTGCTCTCGCCTTCTCTTCAACATCAAGAGTACCAATGAGATCCACAACGGAAAACTTCTGTCTCTTGTGTTTCAGGGAAGTAGCAAAAAAATTCCACGAAGGTGGAAGCTTGGCAATGATGCCTTCGGCAACAAATTTGTCCGGGGACACACACTTGAAGTACTCAAGTTCTTTTGCGAGCGACTGTATCTCATGAGCCTGCTGTACAACAAGGCGCTCATCAATCATCTTGTAGTCATAGAATTGCTCCATGATGTACAACTCGCTGCCGGCGTCCGAGGCACCAAACTTGGCCTCGAGCGCAGCCCACATATCCTTGCCGTTGTCAAACGACATATACGAATCCACAATGGAGTCATCAAGAACACTCAGAAGAGCGCCTTTAAAGAGGGTATCGATCTTCTCGAAAGCTTCCAGCCGTGCTGGATTAAGATTGCCCTCAGGCTTGCCCTTGGTGGCATCATAGCAGCCCATGGTCTAAAACCAGTAGACTACTCTCGTGCGCCACCTCTTATATTGCGCCCCCTTAAAGGCAGGCGGCTTCAGATGCGTAGCAAAACCACTCGGAGTAAATTTCCTATAATCAGGTTTTTGGATTGTTGGAAATATGAGCAAATTACTACAAGATTTAATCCAAATAAATAGTAAATAGATCATGACAGCAATAGCAGAGATTAAACTAATCATGCGAACTAGCATAGTAGATGAATATATCACATCTAGGGCACATACTAGAAACATGAATTCTACCACGATCTCGAACAGGAAGGATAGAATCACATACGGTGCAGCAGGAGCAGCACCGCCGGCGTTGACGTTGTCGCCCATGTCGTCGAGGATGAGGTTGCCTAGGTCGGGGAAGAAGTCGTCGTTCATGAAGTCGTCGTTGCCAGCAGTCGCGCGAGTGTGCTCCCCAAAAACCTGATCGCCCCTCTCCCGTATAGGATCACGAGAAGCGGGATTCTGGAGGCCTGCTGTCCTTTCTCCCGGTGCATGCTGAAATGAGGGATGGAGAAGACTTGCTTGGCGGCGCAATGATCTGGAACGGTGGTGAGAAACCATATGAAGCGGCGGCGGGTAGGGTAGACGTCTGCCTGACTATATAGTGCGGGCCGGGTAGGTCGTGGCAGTAAACCCCACGTCCAAGTCATCACGATCCAAAAGAATCGGAAACGGTTCAGTAATTAACGCATTCGTTAATTATTAATTAATGACTCATTAATTTTTCCCGAGCAGCAAAAATATAGACAACGTGCATAGCTCTGTCCTCGGCTCGGCTCAATCCCCCAACCCGCGGCGTGTCGTGACGAGGCGTGGCGTGGCGAGGCGAGCGAGGAGGATGATCGCGCGTGTAGGTCTCCTCTTCTCATGCTCATACAAGTGGTAGAAGAGCTCACCTTATAAATAAGTGCAACTCTCTCTCAACTTCCGGGGTGGGACTAAACTTTAGCCTCACTCACTCCACTCACATGTGTGCATGAATGGGCCAAGAGAATTTCAGAATTTTAGTTGGGCTTTGGGCCAAAGGCCTACTAGCAAAATTCCAACAATCCCCCATAAAGTCTCATTGGCACATCTCATCATTTAGTTCCAAAACATTGTTTATATACCGGTGGTTAGTGGAGACTGTGAAGTTGAACTTCCACTTAGAGATTTATGCTACACTAGATCACAACTTGAATAGTGGACTATGCCTTGAACTACAAGTTTTCTGCGAGACTAGTTTCACACAAATTCTTGACCGATACTGGGCTGCCGCAAGGCTTCCCCGCGGGTGGAGCGTATACGTCATACTCCAGGGCCTTTTCATGAATTTATTAGAGAACACCCAATTCTCACAAACTGCGACGTTAACAGTCAAATTCATATAGGTGTGTTCCTCAGAAGATGTTCTGCAGGACAACATCTCTGCTTACCCGAATAAGCCACTTGGAACACATTAAGATAAGTATCAACCTGCCATGCAGATCAGGAGAGTATTGCATCTTCATGGAGTGGGATAGGTAATATAGGGATACTCTCCTCCCAGCTGACCAACAGCTTGTCTCCCACTTCTACTTCACGGGATCTCCGATCACATAGAGTGGGTTACCACTATGGACAACTCATGCGGTGGGTCTCAGACCCATCTCCATCGATGCATTATCTATCACATTACGTGATAGACCCTTTGTGAAGGGATCTGCCAAATTTTTTGACGTTTGGATATAATCCAACGTAATAACTCCGGAGTTCCCCAATTTAATGACAGTTTCAGTCTCCTCTTCACATGCCTTGAGGACTTCATATTGTCCTTAGAACTGTTTATCTTGATGATCACAGTTTGATTATCAAAGTTCATCAGGATAGGGGGTATTGGTTTTTCAACCATAGGTAAGTCCATCAAGAGCTCACGAAGCCACTCTGCTTCAACAGTGGCAATGTCTAATGCTGTGAGTTTTGCTTCCATATTTGACCTCGTTAAGATGGTCTGCTTGCAAGACTTCCAAGAAACAGCGCCACCACCAAGTGTAAAACTATAACCACTTGTGGCCTTAATCTCATCAGCATCAGATATCCAGTTTGAGTCACTATAACCCTCCAGTACCCTTGGATACCCAGTGTATGAATCCCATAGCTCGCGGTGCCTTTCAAATAGCGCATAACTCTCTCAAGCGCATGACAATGATCATCTCCCGGTTTTGACACAAACCGACTCAGCTTGCTAACAACAAACGAGATGTCAGGCCTTGTGGCACTCGCCAAATACATAAGCGAGCCAATAATCTGAGAATACCTCAGTTGATCTCTAGCCATCCGTTGATTCTTTCAAAGCAACACACTAGCATCATATGGAGTTGGAGAAGGTGAGCAGTCGCTATACCCAAAATGACTCAAAACCTTTTCCACATAGTGAGATTGAAGCAGTGTGATCCCACCATTCTCATCTCTCAACAGCTTGATGTTTAAGATAACATCAGCTACTCCTAGATCCTTCATCTCAAAACAGCGAGATAAGAAATCCTTAACCTCCTTGTAGCGACCCGACCCGAATGGATCAAGTCTCTGTGCTTAAGTGTCATCCCTAGATCGGTATGCTGACACACACAGTACTCGAGGATTTATAACAGAGGTAAATCACATGTAAAAGTAACGTAAATACTATTACCTCAATCCAAATAGCGGAAGTAACAACAAGGTTGTGGATTCCCATCGACAACAACGACAAAGTTGAGTGTAGAAATCGTAACCCTAACATATCACTTACTCGTCGTAAGATTCCTGCAACATGAGACGTTGCAGCCACAAGGGTCAGTACATTGAATGTACTGGCAAATTCACACCATAGAGAATAATGAACAATGGCTATCACTACATGCATATATGGCTGGTGGAAAAGCTCTATGGTTATATGTTTTTGCGAAAAACCAATTTTTCCCTACTTCAAAGGAATAAATTTTATTTAACTATAATGGTGGTTGTTAAACATTGAGAGTGTAGACACCCTCTCAATCCCAATTAAACATCATCATTAAAACCCAACAAAATTAATTAAGTCACATGATGAGATTCACATGATAATCCAAGTACTAGATACTCAAGATGTCCATAATCGGGGACACGGCTAATCATGATTAGTTTATACACTCTACAGAGGTTTGCGCACTTTTCCCCACAAGACTCGATCTCCTCCGTTGGGGTTCTCGCACTACATGGTGTTTGAGAAACGGATGACCGAGACATAGTCTTTCAGAAGCGCTAGCACCTTACGATCGGGTAGACCGTTACACCTACTTTCCCCTACATCTGCTAGTCTACCACTGTAAGAGTTCGCACAACTTAATCAACTATGCTAGAGCCCATAGTAGCTTGTGGCTGCACATGAAAGTTTCTAGTATGAATAATCTCATGATCCCTTCGAGCCTGGATGGCGGTCCAAAAGAAAAATAGGCAATCGCTGGAATACCCAGGTGCCTCAATCCACCCAGATGTGTATTTAAGTTGCCACCTTAGATAAACCATTAATTTAACAAACTCACATCTGTCATGGATACACTCACCCAATCCACGTCTACTAGCATAGCATGGCAATATAAGCAATTTGGATAAGTAACTCCCAAGGGTTTGAATGTAACAGAGCAATAGGTTCTACCTCATCAACTACTTCCCAACCCACATGTTAAAATCACATCCTAACCATGCAATGTTTGGGGATTGGAACTAATGCATAAAAACTGGGTGATAAAGGGGTATGATCAAAGTGTGAACTTGCCTGCAATGTTGATGAAGATGATTCACACTCAAAACTCTTGATAGTTCTACTCGTCACACTCCGGTCAATCTATCGTAAGCAAGCAATAGTAACCCCACATAAGCAATCACTCAAAGATCGGAGAGAACAAATAAAACAATTCAAAAAACGTCAAAACCAAACAAATAACTCTTGCAACAATTTCTAACAGTACTAAAATTAGGTGAATTTGGCCTTATCAGAAAGTTTAGGTCAAGAGCTTCGATTTGCAAAAAGAATCAACTCAAACGGAGCTACAGAACTCAAGTTATGATCAAGCGAAGTTTGAATTCAAATCTGGTCTAATTCAAATTTTAAACTTTCGAAAACAAGTTTAAGTTGTTTTACTGGATAGAGGGGATCATAACGAAGACGTGGGCGTTGGTTTCATCGAATTCCGACTAACGAGCAAAAAGTTATGAGCGTTTGAAGAACAGGGGCTAAATTGTAAAATAAAACAACTACAACTAGGTCCCTGGCGTAAATAACCAGAAAACGAAAAGACTAAATAATGAATGCTCGTTTATAAGGTCTAAACAGTGGACTTCGCTGTTTAATAAAACCCTAAAAAACAGATCTAGTCTAGGGTTTTTTTAAAAACCGAACCTAAAGAAAAAGGACTCGGGTCGGTTTATACCGGTTCACGGCGGTTCGAAGAAAATCGGCGGTTCGTGGAGCGGATCGGACCGGCGAGCTCCGGCGGGCGGCTCCGGTCGTCGGAGGAGACGGCGAGGCGCACGGGGAGAGGCGGCACGGGGCGACGGGTGCGCTGGGGGCGAGGCGGTGACGGCATCAGCAGCTAGCGGCGGCGGCGATGTGGCGTCGGCGCCGCGGGCAGCAAGCAGCAGCGGGAGGCGGTGGTTGCGGGGAGAGTAGAGAGAGAGGGGCCCGAGGCCGGGCTCCGGTATTTATGGAGGGGCGGAGAGGGCAGCGTGGAGGAGGGGGCAAGGGTGGAGGAGTCCGGGCAGACTCGGTGGCGGACGCCGGCGTGCGGCAGAGGGACTCCTGCCCGGGGTCGGTGACGAGCGCGGCTAGGCTGGGCCTGGTCGGCTGGGCTGGCCCAGCTCGGCACGAAGCTTTTTTTTAACAGAGAGAAAAAGAAAGAAAAGAAAAAAAATAAAATGTTATATAGGCATATAATATACCAAAATTTGCAGAAAAAGATTTTCTACAACATGGACATTTTTATACTGCCAAATAAAATCCACACAAAATCAAATAATTCAAAGAGTGCTACTGGTATCATAAAATCCAATAAAAATCATTATAAAAAATACCAAAATTAATTCAAATTTATTTCTCTCAAATTTTTTGATGTAGGGAATCATGTTACCCTATTTTGCGTATTTTTATTTTTGGAGAAAAATAATTTGAATAAAACCCAAATAACTCCAAATTGAAAATAATTTCCAAAAGGGCTTTAAATTTGATCCTTTTAAACTCCCAACTCATATTTCATATATTTTGAAGAAGTCATTTTATCTTCTCTCATGAAAATCATTGAGTTGCTTGAAGTTTATGAATTTGAAATATTTTCAAATGAAATTCAAATATTTTCAACAACCCTTTTCCTTTAATTTAAATGGAAGAAGTCATGTCATCTCCTCTCGAGGGTTTTGTGTTGAAAAGCCTTTGAATTCATGGAGATTCATAAAAGCAAAATAAAAGTTTGGAAAAGTCCTTTTATTCCCTCTCATTTAACTTTCAAAAAGTTACCACGTGACACTCGTGGTAAGCAATCCAAACTTGATGAAAACAATAAGAGTAAGTCGGTATGGTGATCAATCCATCCCGCACCCAAATCATTACCTTGTATACGGTTTAGCGAATCTCGCATTCTAACACTCGGTCATCCTCACAAGCATTGCAGAATTTCTCTTGTCCATGAACTGCGTTCGGAATAATCCATTGATTCTGCAGGCCAAACAAACATCTATCGTTCCTTTACAACTCTCAGGTTTTGCGTTACTCCTATAAAATCGTCGGTGGGTAAGGTCGTACTCTCTTCCAGGGTTTTTTCCTTCAACAAGAATGTGCTTGCTCCTTGGTAGGTCCTGGGCCTGTGGGTTATGGCCCATCTCATTACTCATAATCCTTGAACTCATCCTCGGGGCAGCTGATCGTTATTCCAACATCCAACTTCCAGCTTCCAAGCATACTTAAAATCCATCCAATTGTATTGTCTCCCTTCCTTCTATTTGCACCAAACTAGGACATGATTACTCAGACTCATCATGGAGTTACAACTTCTCCTTATTACCAATATTACCTCCTCTATATCCAATAGTAATTTATCTCTTCATCCTCGTGGGTTATCCCACATACCGAGATAAAAACTTATACTTATGAAGTCCATACTCAACTTCGTGGAACATCATTATCCTTTTCAGGGTCAAGCGTTCTCACAGGTTAATATTGGCCATCTCTGCATGGCACTTCTTCAACTGGGAAGCGTGAAACACATCATGAACTCCTGACAGTCCTTCGGGTGACTCCAACTTGTTGGCCACTTCTCCCATACGCTCCAAAACTCGTTATGGTCCTACAAATCTCGGGGCTAATTGTCCCATAACTCCAAATCGTTTAACTCCTCGCAGAGGGGACACACGAAGACATGCTCTGTCTCCAATTTCATAGACTACCTCCTTGAGTTTTTGAGTCTACATAACTCTTCTGCCTGGACTGAGCTACCTTCAGTCTATCTCGAATAAACTTTAACATTCTCTTCTGACTCCTTGATCACATTTGGTCCAAACAACTGATGGTCTCCAACTTCATCCCACACACTCTTGGGGTATCACACATATCGAGACAAAACTCGTATTCATTTTGTCCGAAATCCACTCAGTGGAGTATCCTTATCTTTTCCAGGGGTCAACGGTTCTTACAGGGTACTACCACCCTTAAAATGCACAAATCTTCCATAGACCATATTTCTCATATCCTCAAAATGGCCAAAATTCTTCTTCATAGAGTAACAACTCATAAAATCCATATTAGTACCAACGATGCTAACTTTATTCATTCTCAAATGATTACAATCTCTTGATTTTTCATTACATGTCTCAACTCAACACCTCAATATAAACGAAAATGTTCTCACTTCTACTACTCCATTTCTTTTGTTGCAAACTCAACTATCTAGCACAAGTTTCCTTCTCCTTGGGGCATTCTTTGGCAAAGTGCCCTGCTCCATTACAACTAAAACATATTACTTCTGACAAGTATAGAGGTTTCCTTTTTGGGCAACTGTTGAGGCAGTGCCCTGACTCCTTGCACCTGTAACAGGTGATATGACTCAGGTCCCTTCTGGGCTCCAATCAGTTTCTCTTCCTGGACTTTTCCATTCCAATCAGGGCTTCTATTTCCTGTGGGTCATATTCTACTTCCTCTGTCGGGAATTCTACTAGATCTCCATTCAAACAATTTTGGAAGATGTGTCCTTCTTCTCCACATGAATAGCAAGACTTAGTGCAGGGTTTACCCAGGTCTTCTTTAGGTGTGTCCTCCATCTCTTCCTTCATCACAACTTCTTCTAAAATTTCCATGAGGGCTCCTTTCATTACTTCTTTCTTCTGCTGGATGGTTCATTGTACCATGGGGTAAATGTGACACTGAGCAGGATAGTGGGTAGTCCCTTCACACAAGAAACAAGTAATCTGCCTAGTTGGGCATTCTTCAACTGGGTGACTTCCTTCACAATTAGGGCATTTATCCTTGTGTTCTTTATGGGTGTGTCCTATTTCTCCACAAATCTTGCATGCACAAGGTTTCTTCATATCCTTTTCATAAGGCTTCAACTTCTGGGACACAAGATGAGATCTTTGTAGAGTCAACTTAAATTTTTTCCAAGTGGTTACTCCTTGCCATACTTTCATGGTTTGGTACATCCTCCACCAAGTAGCAGCACCTCTTTCAAAACACTGAAGAGTATGCTGGGTCATATCATATCCGACTATAGGGTTATTCTTCATGTGATCCTCCATGTTCTGAATCCATCGGTCTGTCTCCAACTGACTCATCGGTCCAGAAAGTACAAGCTCATCTCCATTCATCCTCTATTGGGTCCAAGGGTTTGGGGTGAGATAAGAGAGATAGAGAGGGATACACACAATGCAAACAACAGTTTTGAAAAGACAGGTTTTATTTGTGGTTGTCGGGAAAAACATTAAACAAATGATAGCTCACAAACGTCGCATCTAACGTAGGTATATAATAGGGGTTTGGTCTTCTAAAGGTCAATAAATCTTCAACGTCTCCAAACTCTTCAAGTCTTGTTCATGTCTCTCATGGCTTCTTCTGATCATGCTTGTCAAGTTCCTCTGCCAGATTTTTGTTGACGCGAAGTCTCTATTGACATCCTTTAATATTTCTGGAGTTGCATTCCAAACTTCTGGGTTTCAACACCCTTGGCATGAGCCATGGTCCTACTGTCCTTTAGTTCCTGACAAATCTCCGGTATCTCGAGGTTTTGTTCCTCCAATTTGGCTACTTCAGCTTCTGGGTCCTAAGTTCTTCACGAATGGCCTCCTTGTCAAATATGACTTCCTACAAGTCCATCTTAAACTTCTTGATGTATTACTCCAGATCCTGGTGATACACTGGCCTAGGTTAAAACTTCATCTTTTGCTGATAGGTGCTCCATCAGCCTTCTTCCATCCAATCCATCCTGAAGAAATGCATCCTTAACTCAGCACGGTGACAATAGTATCAGCGGGCGATGACATCACGGATAACCGTGTTTCTGCCCTTGATATTGCCAGGAGCTATCTTCCATAGTTGATATCTCCTGCCTTAGGGTTTTCTTGTCAAAACCTTGAGTTCTCATGCTCCATGTTCCGGTCTTTCTCCGATACACCTTAATCTCGGGTATTGACAACTTCAATAGTCTGCCAAGTTCCATAAGGGTAGCTTTCCTAGGTCATACAAATCTGGAAATTCAACAGAGCCTTCAAATTCTCCTAGTCTTCGGAGTCTTCAATCGTTGTAGTTTCCATTATTATAATACATGGTAAAATCCTCTTCATTCCAAAGTGGTCTTAGTTGTCCGATATCTTGTACTTATTGAAGTGGTCTCATCAGCCGAATCTTCGTGTGGTCAAAAAGGGGAAAGGGTATTTGGTCTCACTAAAAGGGAATATTTGAATAAGCTCAGAAGAGAAGAGAGGTAAAAGATCTTTTGAAAATGAAATTGTAGAGAAAATATTTCCTATGGGCTTACCAATTTCTAGAGTCACGTTCTACAGTCAACATGTGCTCTGATACCATCTTGTAGCGACCCGACCCGAATGGATCAAGTCTCTGTGCTTAAGTGTCATCCCTAGATCGGTATGCTGACACACACAGTACTCGAGGATTTATAACAGAGGTAAATCACATGTAAAAGTAACTTAAATACTATTACCTCAATCCAAATAGCGGAAATAACAACAAGGTTGTGGATTCCCATCAACACCAACGGCAAAGTTGAGTGTAGAAATCATAACCCTAACGTATCACTTACTCGTCGTAAGATTCCTGCAACATGAGACGTTGCAGCCACAAGGGTCAGTACATTGAATGTACTGGCAAATTCACACCATAGAGAATGATGAACAATGACTATCACTACATGCATATATGGCTGGTGGAAAAGCTCTATGGTTATATGTTTTTGCGAAAAGCCAATTTTTCCCTACTTCAAAGTGTTGGAAATATGCCCTAGAGGCAATAATAAAAGTGTTATTATTATATTTCCTTGTTCATGATAATTGTCTTTTATTCATGCTATAACTGTACTATCCGGAAATCGTAATACACGTGTGAATACATAGACCACAATATGTCCCTAGTGAGCCTCTAGTTGACTAGCTCGTTGTGATCAACAGATAGTCATGGTTTCCTGGCTATGGACATTGGATGTCGTTGATAACGGGATCACATCATTAGGAGAATGATGTGATGGACAAGACCCAATCCTAAGCATAGCACAAAGATCGTGTAGTTCGTTTGCTAGAGCTTTGCCAATGTCAAGTATCTCTTCCTTTGACCATGAGATCGTGTAACTCCTGGATACCGTAGGAGTGCTTTGGGTGTATCAAACGTCACAACGTAACTGGGTGACTATAAAGGTGCACTACAGGTATCTCCGAAAGTATCTATTGTTTTATGCGGATCGAGATTGGGATTTGTCACTCCGTGTAAACGGAGAGGTATCTCTGGGCCCACTCGGTAGGACATCATCATATGCGCAATGTGACCAAGGAGTTGATCACGGGATGATGTGTTACGGAACGAGTAAAGAGACTTGCCGGTAACGAGATTGAACAAGGTATCGGTATACCGACGATCGAATCTCGGGCAAGTACAATACCGCTAGACAAAGGGAATTGTATACGGGATCGATTGAGTCCTTGACATCGTGGTTCATCCGATGAGATCATCATGGAACATGTGGGAGCCATCATGGGTATCCAGATCCCGCTGTTGGTTATTGACCGGAGAACGTCTCGGTCATGTCTGCATGTCTCCCGAACCCGTAGGGTCTACACACTTAAGGTTCGATGACGCTAGGGTTATAAAGGAAGCTTGTATGTGGTAACCGAATGTTGTTAGGAGTCCCGGATGAGATCCCGGACATCACGAGGAGTTCCGGAATGGTCCGGAGGTAAAGATTTATATATGGGAAGTCCTGTTTTGGTCACCGGAAAAGTTTTGGGTGATATCGGTAATGTACCGGGACCACCGGGAGGGTCCCGGGGGTCCACCAAGTGGGGCCACCTGCCCCAGAAGGCTGCGTGGGCCAAATGTGGGAGGGGACCAGCCCCTAGGAGGGCTGGTGCGCCCCCCACAAGGAGTCCAAGGCGCAAGAGAGAGTGGGAGGGGGCAAACCCTAGTCCAGATGGGCCTTAAGGCCCATATTGGTGCGCCTCCCTCTCCTCTCCCCCCCTTGGCCGCCTCCCCTTTGCCATCTAGGGCTGGCCGCACCCCTTGGGGGTGGGAAACCCTAAAGGGGGCGCAGCCCCCCCTTCCCCCTATATATAGATGAGGTTTGGGGCTGCCATAGACATGAGTTCTCTCCCTCTTGGTGCAGCCCTGCCTCTCTCCCTCCTCCTCCTCTCCCATGGTGCTTGGCGAAGCCCTGCGGGATTGCCACGCTCCTCCACCACCACCACGCCGTTGTGCTGCTGTTGGATGGAGTCTTCCTCAACCTCTCCCTCTCTCCTTGCTGGATCAAGGCGTGGGAGACGTCACCGGGCTGTACGTGTGTTGAACGCGGAGGTGCCGTCCGTTCGGCACTTGATCATCGGTGATCTGAATCATGACGAGTACGACTCCATCAACCCCGTTCACTTGAACGCTTCCGCTTAGCGATCTACAAGGGTATGTAGATGCACTCTCCTTCCCCTCGTTGCTGGTCTCTCCATAGATAGATCTTGGTGACGCGTAGGAAAATTTTGAATTTCTGCTACGTTCCCCAACAGTGGCATCATGAGCTAGGTCTATTGCGTAGATTCTTTGCATGAGTAGAACACAAAGTAGTTGTGGGCATTGATGTTGTTCAATATGCTTACCGTTACTAGTCCAATCTTGTTTCGACGGTATTGTGGGATGAAGCGGCCCGGACCGACCTTACACGTACTCTTACGTGAGACAGGTTCCACCGATTGACATGCACTTGGTGCATAAGGTGGCTAGCGGGTGCCAGTCTCTCCCACTTTAGTCGGAACGGATTCGATGAAAAGGGTCCTTATGAAGGGTAAATAGCAATTGGCATATCACGTTGTGGTCTTGCGTAGGTAAGAAACGTTCTTGCTAGAACCCATAGCAGCCACGTAAAACATGCAAACAACAATTAGAGGACGTCTAACTTGTTTTTGCAGGGTATGCTATGTGATGTGATATGGCCAAAAGAATGTGATGAATGATATGTGATGTATGAGATTGATCATGTTCTTGTAATAGGATTCACGACTTGCATGTCGATGAGTATGACAACCGGCAGGAGCCATAGGAGTTGTCTTTATTTTTTGTATGACCTGCGTGTCATTGAAGAACGCCATGTAAACTACTTTACTTTATTGCTAAACGCGTTAGTCATAGAAGTAGAAGTAGTCGTTGGCGTGACAACTTCATGAAGACACGATGATGGAGATCATGATGATGGAGATCATGGTGTCGTGCCGGTGACGATGATGATCATGGAGCCCCGAAGATGAAGATCAAAAGGAGCAAAATGATATTGGCCATATCATGTCACTATTTGATTGCATGTGATGTTTATCATGTTTATGCATCTTGTTTGCTTAGAACGACGGTAGTAAATAAGATGATCCCTTACAAAATTTCAAGAAGTGTTCTCCCCTAACTGTGCACCGTTGCTACAGTTCGTCGCTTCTAAGCACCACGTGATGATCGGGTGTGATGGATTCTTAAGTTCACATACAACGGGTGTAAGACAGTTTTACACAGCGAAGACACTTAGGGTTAACTTGACGAGCCTAGCATGTGCAGACATGGCCTCGGAACACGGAGACCGAAAGGTCGAGCATGAGTCGTATGGTAGATACGATCAACATGAAGATGTTCACCGATGATGACTAGTCCGTCTCACGTGATGATCGGACACGGCCTAGTTGACTCGGATCATGTGATCACTTAGATGACCAGAGGGATGTCTATCTAAGTGGGAGTTCATAAGATGAACTTAATTATCCTGAACATAGTCAAAAGACCTTTTTGCAAATTATGTCGTAGCTCACGCTGTAGTTCTACTGTTTTAGATATGTTCCTAGAGAAAATATAGTTGAAAGTTGAAAGTAGCAATTATGCAGACAGTAGAAAGCTTATGTCCTTAATGCACTGCTTAGTGTGCTGAACCCCAAACATCGTTTGTGGATGTTTCGAACATCGAACATACACGTTTTGATAACTACGTGATAGTTCAGTTAAATGGTTTAAGTAGAGGCACCAAAGACGTTTTCGAAACGTCACGGAACATATGAGATGTTTCGAGGGCTGAAATTGAGATTTCAGGCTCGTGCCCACGTCAAGAGGTATAAGACCTCCGACGATTATCTTAGCCTGCAAACTAAGGAGAGAAGCTCAATCGTTGAGCTTGTGCTCAGATTGTCTGAGTGCAACAATCACTTGAATCGAGTGGGAGTTAATCTTCCAGATGAGATAGTGATGTTTCTCCAAAGTCATTGCCACCAAGCTGCAAGAGCTTCGTGATGAACTATAACATATCAGGGATAGATATGATGATCCTTGAGGTATTCGCGATGTTTGACACCGCGAAAGTAGAAATCAAAAGGGAGTATCAATTGTTGATGGTTGGTGAAACCACTAGTTTCAAGAAGGGCAAGGGAACAAAGGGATACTTCATGAAACGGCAATTCAGCTGCTGCTCTAGTGAAGAGACCCAAGGTTGAACCCAAACCCAAGACTAAGTGCTTCTGTAATAAGGGGAACAGCCACTGGAGCAGAATTACCCTAGATACTTGGTAGATGAGAAGGCTGGCAAGGTCGATAGAAGTATATTGGATATACATTATGTTAATGTGTACTTTACTAGTACTCCTAGTAGCACCAGGGTATTAGATACCGGTTCGGTTGCTAAGTGTTAGTAACTCGAAATAAAAGCTACGGAATAAACGGAGACTAGCGAAAGGAGAGCTGACGGTATGTGTTGGAAGTGTTTCCAAGTTTGATATAATCAAACATCGCACGCTCCCTCTACCATCAAGATTAGTATTAAACCTGAATGGTTTATTGAATCTCGATCGTAGTGATACACATTTTCATGCCAAAAGATATAAGATAGTAATGATAGTACCACTTACTTGTGGCACTGCTGTGTAAGTCATATTGGTATAAAACGCATGAAGAAGCTCCATGTTGATGGATCTTTGGACTCACTCGTTTTTGAAAAGTTTGAGACATGCGAACCATGTCTATTGGTGTATATGCATGAAGAAACTCCATGCAAATGGACCATTCGGACTCACTTGATTTTGAATCACTTGAGATATGCAAATCATACCACATAGGCAAGATGACTGAAAAGCCTCGGTTTCAATAAGATGGAACAAGATAGCAACTTGTTGGAAGTAACACATTTTGATGTGTGCAGTCCAATAAGTGCTGAGGCATGCAGTGAATATCGTTATGTTCTTACTTCACAGATGATTCGAGTAGATGTTGAGAATATTTACTTGATGAAACACAAGTCTGAATTATTGAATGGTTCAAGTAATTTCAGAGTGAAGTAGAAGATCATTGTGACAAGAGGATAAAATGTCTATGATACGATCATAGAGATGAATATCTGAGTTACGAGTTTTGACACACAATTAAGACATTGTGGAAATTGTTTCACAATTAATAGCGCCTGGAACACCATAGTGTGATGGTGTGTCCGAACATCATAGTTGCACCCTATTGGATATGGTGCGTACCATGATGTCTCTTATCGAATTACCACTATCGTTCATGGGTTAGGCATTAGAGACAACCACATTCACTTTAAATAGGGCACCACATAATTCCGATGAGATGACACCGTATGAATTATGGTTTAGAGAAACCTAAGTTGTCGTTTCTTAAAAGTTTGGGGCTGCGACGCTTATATGAAAAAGTTTCAGGTTGATAAGCTCGAACCCAAAGCAGATAAGATGCATCTTCATAGGAAACCCAAAACAGTTGGGTATACCTCCTAATTCAGATCCGAAAGCAATATGGATTGTTTCTAGAATCGGGTCCTTTCTCGAGGAAAAGTTTCTCTCGAAAGAATTGAGTGGGAGGATGGTGGAGACTTGATGAGGTTATTGAACCATCTCTTCAACTAGTGTGTGGCAGGGCACAGGAAGTTGTTCCTGTGGCACCTACACCAATTGAAGTGGAAGCTTATGATATTGATCATGAAACTTCGGATCAAGTCACTACCAAACCTCGTGGGATGACAAGGATGCGTACTACTTCAGAGTGGTACGTAATCCTATCTTGGAAGTCATGTTGCTGGACAACAATGAACCTACGAGCTATGGAGAAGCGATGGTGGGCCCGGATTCCAATAAATGGCTCGAGGCCATAAAAATCCGAGAACGGATCCATGGACTTTGGTGGACTTGCCCGATGATCGGCAAGCCATTAAGATAAATGGATCTTTAAGAAGAAGACGGACGTGGATGGTAATGTCACCGTCCATGAAGCTCGACTTGTGGCGAAGAGTTTTTCACAAGTTCAAGGAGTTGACTACGATGAGATTTTCTCATCCGTAGCGATGCTTAAAGTCCGTCGGATTCCTGTTAGCATTAGCTGTATTTATGAAATCTGGCAGATGGATATCAAAACGAGTTTCCTTACCAGTTTTCGTGAGGAAAGGTTGTATGTAATACAATCAGAAAGTTTTTGTCGATCCTAAGGATGCTAAAAGGTATGCTAGCTCCAGCGATCCTTCTAAGGACTGGAGTGAGCATCTCGGAGTTGGAATGTATGCTTTGATGATGATCAAAGATTTTGGGTTTGTACAAAGTTTATGAGAAACTTGTATTTCCAAAGAAGTGAGTGGGAGCACTATAGAATTTCTGATGAGTATATGTTGTTGACATATTGATGATCAGAGATGATGTAGAATTTCTAGAAAGCATATAGGGTTATTTGAAAGGTGTTTTTCAATAGAAAACCTGGGTTAAGCTACTTGAACATTGAGCATCAAGATCTATAAGGATAGATCAAAATGCTTAATAATACTTTCAAATGAGCACATACCTTGACATGATCTTGAAGGTGTTCAAGATGGACCAGTCAAAGAAGGAGTTCTTGCGTGAGTTGTAAGGTACGAAGTTAAGACTTAAAGCTCGACCACGGCAGAAAAGAGAGAAAGGACGAAGGTCGTCCCCTATGCTTTAGACGTAGGCTCTACAGTATGCTATGCTGTGTACCGCACCGAAAGTGTGCCTTGCCATGAGTCAGTCAAGGGGTACAAGAGTGATCCATGAATGGATCACAGGACAGCGGTCAAAGTTATCCTTAGTAACTAGTGGACTAAGGAATTTTCTCGATTATGGAGGTGGTAAAAGAGTTCGTCGTAAAGGGTTATGTCGATGCAAGCTTGACACCTATCTAGATAGCTCTGAGTAGAGAGACCGGATACATATAATGGAGCAACAATTTAGAATAGCTCCAAGTAGAACAGTTATTTGGAATAGCTCCAAATAGAGCGTGGTAGCTGCATCTAGGAGATGACATAGAGATTTGTAAAGCACACACGGATCTGAAAGGTTCAGACCCGTTGACTAAAACCTCTCTCACAAGCAACATGATCAAACATAAAACTCATTGAGTGTTAATCACATAGTGATGTGAACTAGACTACTGACTCTAGTAAACTCTTGGGTATTAGTCACATGGCGATGTGACCTGTGAGTGTTAATCACATGGCGATGTGAACTAGATTATTGACTCTAGTGCAAGTGGGAGACTGTTGGAAATATGCCCTAGAGGCAATAATAAAAGTGTTATTATTATATTTCCTTGTTCATGATAATTGTCTTTTATTCATGCTATAACTGTATTATCCGGAAATCGTAATACACGTGTGAATACATAGACCACAATATGTCCCTAGTGAGCCTCTAGTTGACTAGCTCGTTGTGATCAACAGATAGTCATGGTTTCCTGGCTATGGACATTGGATGTCGTTGATAACGGGATCACATCATTAGGAGAATGACGTGATGGACAAGACCCAATCCTAAGCATAGCACAAAAGATCGTGTAGTTCGTTTGCTAGAGCTTTGCCCATGTCAAGTATCTCTTCCTTTGACCATGAGATCGTGTAACTCCTGGATACCGTAGGAGTGCTTTGGGTGTATCAAACGTCACAACGTAACTGGGTGACTATAAAGGTGCACTACAGGTATCTCCGAAAGTATCTATTGTTTTATGCGGATCGAGACTGGGATTTGTCACTCCGTGTAAACGGAGAGGTATCTCTGGGCCCACTCGGTAGGACATCATCATATGCGCAATGTGACCAAGGAGTTGATCACGGGATGATGTATTACGGAACGAGTAAAGAGACTTGCCGGTAACGAGATTGAACAAGGTATCGGTATACCGACGATCGAATCTCGGGCAAGTACAATACCGCTAGACAAAGGGAATTGTATACGGGATCGATTGAGTCCTTGACATCGTGGTTCATCCGATGAGATCATCGTGGAACATGTGGGAGCCATCATGGGTATCCAGATCCCGCTGTTGGTTATTGACCGGAGAACGTCTTGGTCATGTCTGCATGTCTCCCGAACCCGTAGGGTCTACACACTTAAGGTTCGATGACGCTAGGGTTATAAAGGAAGCTTGTATGTGGTAACCGAATGTTGTTCGGAGTCCCGGATGAGATCCCGGACGTCACGAGGAGTTCCGGAATGGTCCGGAGGTAAAGATTTATATATGGGAAGTCCTGTTTTGGTCACCGGAAAAGTTTTGGGTGATATCGGTAATGTACCGAGACCACCGGGAGGGTCCCGGGGGTCCACCAAGTGGGGCCACCTGCCCCAGAAGGCTGCGTGGGCCAAATGTGGGAGGGGACCAGCCCCTAGGAGGGCTGGTGCGCCCCCCACAAGGAGTCCAAGGCACAAGAGAGAGTGGGAGGGGGCAAACCCTAGTCCAGATGGGCCTTAAGGCCCATATTGGTGCGCCTCCCTCTCCTCTCCCCCCCTTGGCCGCCTCCCCTTTGCCATCTAGGGCTGGCCGCACCCCTTGGGGGTGGGAAACCCTAAAGGGGGCGCAGCCCCCCCTTCCCCCTATATATAGATGAGGTTTGGGGCTGCCATAGACATGAGTTCTCTCCCTCTTGGTGCAGCCCTGCCTCTCTCCCTCCTCCTCCTCTCCCATGGTGCTTGGCGAAGCCCTGCGGGATTGCCACGCTCCTCCACCACCACCACGCCGTTGTGCTGCTGTTGGATGGAGTCTTCCTCAACCTCTCCCTCTCTCCTTGCTGGATCAAGGCGTGGGAGACGTCACCGGGCTGTACGTGTGTTGAACGCGGAGGTGCCGTCCGTTCGGCACTTGATCATCGGTGATCTGAATCACGACGAGTATGACTCCATCAACCCCGTTCACTTGAACGCTTCCGCTTAGCGATCTACAAGGGTATGTAGATGCACTCTCCTTCCCCTTGTTGCTGGTCTCTCCATAGATAGATCTTGGTGACGCGTAGGAAAATTTTGAATTTCTGCTACGTTCCCCTACACAAAGGAATAAATTTTATTTAACTATCATGGTGGTTGTTAAACATTGAGAGTGTAGACACCCTCTCAATCCCAATTAAACATCACCATTAAAACCCAACAAAATTAATTAAGTCACATGATGAGATTCACATGATAATCCAAATACTAGATACTCAAGATGTCCATAATCGGGGACACGACTAATCATGATTAGTTTATACACTCTACAGAGGTTTGCGCACTTTTCCCCACAAGACTCGATCTCCTCCGTTGGAGTTCTCGCACTACATGGTGTTTGAGAGATGGATGACCGAGACACAGTCTTTCATAAGCGCTAGCACTTTACGATCAGGTAGACCGTTACACCTACTTTCCCCTACATCTGCTAGTCTACCACTGTAAGAGTTCGCACAACTTAATCAACTATGCTAGAGCCCATAGTAGCTTGTGGCTGCACATGGAAGTTTCTAGTATGAATAATCTCATGATCCCTTCGAGCCTGGATGACGGTCCAAAAGAAAAATAGGCAATCGCTGGAATACCCAGGTGCCTCAATCCACCCAGATGTGTATTTAAGTTGCCACCTTAGATAAACCATTAATTTAACAAACTCACATCTGTCATGGATACACTCACCCAATCTACGTCTACTAGCATAGCATGGCAATATAAGCAATTTGGATAAGTAACTCCCAAGGGTTTGAATGTAACAGAGCAATAGGTTCTACCTCATCAACTACTTCCCAACCCACATGTTAAAATCACATCCTAACCATGCAATGTTTGGGATTGGAACTAATGCATAAAAACTGGGTGATAAAGGGGTATGATCAAAGTGTGAACTTGCCTGCAATGTTGATGAAGATGATTCACACTCAAAACTCTTGATAGTTCTACTCGTCACACTCCGGTCAATCTATCGTAAGCAAGCAATAGTAACCCCACATAAGCAATCACTCAAAGATCGGAGAAAACAAAGAAAACAATTCGGAAAACGTCAAAACCAAACAAATAACTCTTGCAACAATTTCTAAAAGTATCAAAATTAGGTGAATTTTGCCTTATCAAAAAGTTTAGGTCAAGAGCTTCGATTTGCAAAAAGAATCAACTCAAACGGAGCTACGGAACTCAAGTTATGATCAAGCGAAGTTTGAATTCAAATCTGGTCTAATTCAAATTTTAAACTTTCAAAAACAAGTTTAAGTTGTTTTACTGGATAGAGGGGATCATAACGAAGACGTGGGCGTTGGTTTCATCGAATTCCGACTAACGAGCAAAAAGTTATGAGCGTTTGAAGAACAGGGGCTAAACTGTAAAATAAAACAACTACAACTAGGTCCCTGGCATAAATAACCAGAAAATGAAAAGACTAAATAACGAACGCTCGTTTATAAGGTCTAAATAGTGGACGTTCGCTGTTTAATAAAACCCTAAAAACAGATCTAGTCTAGGGTTTAAAAAACCGAACCTAAAGAAAAAGGACCGGGGTCGGTTTATACCGGTTCACGGCGGTTCAAAGAAAACCGGCGGTTCGCGGAGCGGATCCGACGGGCGAGCTCCGACGAGGCGGCACGGGGCTCCGGCGGGCGGCTCCGGTCGGAGGAGGAG